>NW_028321898.1:12924772-13227803 GCF_036245765.1 Copidosoma floridanum | reverse complement strand
TCCAGCGCCTCCCCTCCCCCAGCATATGACATAAAGATCTTTGTTCTAAAAGTTATTAACAAG
Source organism: Copidosoma floridanum (assembly GCF_036245765.1). NCBI lineage: Eukaryota > Metazoa > Arthropoda > Insecta > Hymenoptera > Encyrtidae > Copidosoma > Copidosoma floridanum. The sequence continues at coordinate 13,227,740 of NW_028321898.1, read as the reverse complement.
AAACCAAAAATTCAAGGCCGTATTTTCTGTAATTTTCAACTTAGACAAAAAAACTCAGTGCAATTGATTACGCTTATTTTTACATGAATTTAAATAAAAAACTTTTGCTGTAGGACCAACAGAAGCCGAGATATAATACGTTCAACACACATACCGGCCGTTGTATTTGATTTTTAGAATTTAGACCGGTACGATTTTTTTGCTGCAGGTTTATTGTACTACACAACATTTTTCTATATCGATTTGGTCAATCTTTTTGCATGTTACAACTGATTACAATAGTGAAAAATGGCGCTGAGACCGCAGTACTGGAGCAGCTGCAGCCAGCGATGCGCCACGCATTCGCAGTAGCTCGAACAGCGCTTTAGCAGAGCCTTTCTGCGTTGTGCCTGAGTGCAGCAAAATCCATTCGTATTTTTTTTTCTCAGCTTTATGATGCTGCTATTTATTTTTATGTATATTCTGTAAAACTTATCGTCGACAGCTTTTTTTTCAACATGTTTTCTGTGCCCCCGAAATAACGTGCATACTTCGATACAGGAACGGTGGAATATGTATACATATGGATCATACACAAAAAATAGTAATAACTAAATATTGTGACTTATTTATTTTGATACAAAATAGTACAAACAGTATCAGTATAAGCAACTCAAATATATCGAAATATGCAGTATGCAGAAGTACTGAAAGTATTGTATCTCAGCTTCTGTTGGTCTTATGACAACTTTTTTTGTAATTGTAAATATAAGCGTAAGCAATTGCACTAAGTTGTTTTTGTCTAAGCTGAAAATCACAGAAAATACGGCCTGGTATTTTTGGTTTTTTGTTAGTACCTTTTTTATTTGTTTATTTAAAAAATTCAATTTCTGTGGTAGTAAAGATAATGTTATTCCTTACTGATTCTAAAAAATTAGATATCGATGGCATGCCCGTGATACATTTTATACACAATCAAAATTTTTAACTAACAATTTTACAATAGGCTGCCATTTTCAAATTTTGCAATCAGACTTGGCGTACAAAAAAAAACCATTCTAATGTCTATTAAATATTCGATTTTCATTCAATTTTGAATATTGCATTTTAATTTTTTTGCGTTTTTCAGCTTTCTTGCTTGTTTAAACAATAGAAAAAATTTCCTAATTCTTTTAAACACTGAACCCCTATGTAAAATCATCAGATAAACAATTTTTGTGTCTAAAATTTTGCTCCAAAACTGAAATTTTCCGACATGTTTGATAAAAACTAGAAAAAAGGCATTTTTCAAGTTCTAATAAACACTTTAACAAATCTTTTTATTTCTATTCAAGTACATAACTAACCAATATTATAACTCACTAATTTAAATTATTTTCAACTTTATAGTCTTGAATATCGACTTTTGAACTTTTCCGCTTAAAAAACCACATAATTTTTCTCAACTAATAACATTACGAATTTTTGGATGAAAAAATACATTTGAAATTAGCTCTTTTTCATGGCAATGACCAGTCAAATTTAGGCCTGTAGTCAGTATCCAATGCTATTGAGGCTTTACTTTAAAATCATCAAACTTTTAGGATAGAATATATTGTTATTTATTATTTTTTTTTTTTTTCCAACACCTAATTTGCGTTCAACGGATATTTACAAATTGATTCCATTCCATGCTCAAAGAGAAGAGAATAATTTCTTAGATATACGTGTTGTTCAAGAATCACATTGTTGTCAATATAGAGGAAACTTTGTTAACAGACGAAAAATCACATATCAAGATAACATGACATAAATTTGTTTGCTGATGTTAAGATCAAAATTATAGTGCTAAAGTAAAGGTGTCTGTCTGTCTGCATTCAAAGAAAAATGGAAGTATGAGACTTCAAACTTGCAGTACTCTCATCTTACGATTAACTATTGAACTGTCTTACTATCACATTTGACAGTATCAATAATTGTAGTGGCACTTCGCTGCTAAGATAGAAGTTCGGTACGAGTAACTTGGAGTGCCAAGCGCTCAAATAATATTGAACACTATGAGCTCCAAGGTGGGCTCTCAGCTCCTAACATCGAGTTTATTAGAAAGTTCAACTACTTTGCACGCCATGCAGTTCAGTATTTTAACTATATACAGTAGTTCCATGTTGGACTTAATAGTTATTTTGAACTTAATAAATAAAAGTTATCAAGTAATGCAAATATTTCATTGTGTAATAAAAATATTCGTTTTTAGGAATAGGTTATAAGGTATATTATAATTATTTTATACTTACTAGTTTTGTATATGTATGCCGAATTACCCCAAATTTTTTTTCAAAAGAATGCATACACATTTTTTTTAACTTTAACTTTCAAAAGCTTAGAGAATGTATACATGGAGGAAGCATTGTATGCTCCGACCGCGAGACGAGATGAGAGACAAAAGACAAATAGCAGTACAACCTTTCTCTCTCTTACACGCTTCTGATTGGTTGGCCCCCTTCCGTATATATAGGTATAGTCGTGTCCACGAGTGGCGGTCGTGGGGGAACAGAGCAGATATATGTAACCTTAACTCTGATGAAAAAGAACTTATATATTAACAGAGAATATAGAATATATCCTCTTTAAGTATAGAAGGCCAAAGCGGAATTCCGAGCAATATACACTAAAACAATAATCTTCCATTAGAAAATAATTAAAACAACAAAATTTGAATAAAAATTTCCAATTTTAATTGAAACTTTCATACCTGGTTAAACACTTCATGTATGGCTAATGACTCAGTTAGAATGTTTGTCTTCGATAGCTGAGCGGTCAAGAATGCTCGTGTAGCTTTTGCGCTCTGGGCTTAGAATCTGACCTATGCTATTTTTTTCTTTTTTTTTTTTTTTTTAGGTATTTATTTTCATAATACTTATTTTATTACATTTCTTTTGCTTATAATTTTTACATATTTTTATAAATACATTTATTTTATAAGATTTCACACTGTAATAATGAGATTTAAAAAACGACTCTTGGCTAATGCCAATAAAATACTAATGCGAGCATAAATTCAATATTATACTATTAGAACACGTATAATTTATTTTTTACTGGTATTACTCAATGGAAAACGACGGGAAGGTGGCAGTATTTTTCATCAGGATAGGATACATGCAGGATAAAGGGCATGTTAGATATTAGAACCCTAATAAATCCGTACTGATCAATGCAGTAAATAATTAAATAAATAAAATCGATACTTGTAATAATACTAATTTACAAAAAGTATTTACACATTTTTGCATTAGTATTTTATTGGCATTAGCCAAGAGTCGTTTTTTAAATCTCATTATTACAGTGTGAAATCTTATAAAATAAATGTATTTATAAAAATATGTAAAAATTATAAGCAAAAGAAATGTAATAAAATAAGTATTATGAAAATAAATACCTAAAAAAAAAAAAAAAAAGAAAAAAATAGCATAGGTCAGATTCTAAGCCCAGAGCGCAAAAGCTACACGAGCATTCTTGACCGCTCAGCTATCGAAGACAAACATTCTAACTGAGTCATTAGCCATACATGAAGTGTTTAACCAGGTATGAAAGTTTCAATTAAAATTGAAAATTTTTATTCAAATTTTGTTGTTTTAATTATTTTCTAATGGAAGATTATTGTTTTAGTGTATATTGCTCGGAATTCCGCTTTGGCCTTCTATACTTAAAGAGGATATATTCTATATTCTCTGTTAATATATAAGTTCTTTTTCATCAGAGTTAAGGTTACATATATCTGCTCTGTTCCCCCACGACCGCCACTCGTGGACACGACTATACCTATATATACGGAAGGGGGCCAACCAATCAGAAGCGTGTAAGAGAGAGAAAGGTTGTACTGCTATTTGTCTTTTGTCTCTCATCTCGTCTCGCGGTCGGAGCATACAATGCTTTTTCCATGTACTTATATATTCTCTAAGTTCAAAAGTAACAATTCAACATAGTGTTTAAATGCTTTAGTATTTGTACGGGTACGCAATTCTTATCACTCTTTTGTTATATATTATCGTTTGATGTGTTAAACACCCTTGATCGTATTTAATAAGCTTTGGCCAATTTTTTAAACTTTTATACTTCTATGCTACAAGAAATAAGTTTTCTCATAACTTCAATAAATTAAAATGATCACGTAGGTGAAGGTTGGAGCTAATAAATAGAAGGTCAAAATGTGGCCAACACTAAGCACATTTTTTAATGTGTCATACTGAGGAACAAGCTTTAAATGAAGTTACATTAGTCTGCTTACATTTGAAGTTCTCTGACTTACTTGGAAAGCTTTATGAAGTGAGAGACCAAGTACTTGATAAATCATGAGTCAAAAAAAAATTTTTTATTATTATTGCACTTGACTTGATAGATTTGAAGGAAAGTGTAAGCACATTGTTGATGCATTTATTTATTTTTCTAAGTATTTTAACAAAATATTTCGTAAGCATAAGGGGAATTTAAAAATATTAAATTAACTTTATTGTATTTATTAATATAGATATAAAAAGTCAAAAATCAAGGTAGGAACGTGCACAGTCGTAAAGCAAACATTGGACCAAAGTTCGTGCAAAAATCGTGCAAAAGCAATGTACGAAGCTATACCTATAAAAAATTTTTCCAATGGGCAAATAAAAAATGGCTAATACAAATCACCTTATTTGGAACTTTTGATATTGAAAGATGATAAATAATTTTAGACGATACGATTTTTTGATAACTGTTAATAAATATGACAAATTTGATATTGGATAAGACAACAAATTTACTTATAGCAAATCCAAAAAGCTTGGAAGATCAGCTAAAAACTGGATATACAATCATCAAATATTCTGTACAAGTACCAGATAGCGAGGCCTGTGAATCTGTTGTATTCTTGATGAATGAAGAAAAAAAAGTTATTTTTTATTTTTATTATTATTTTTACAAATTTTTACTTAATTTATGAGAAAATTGTATAACGAAGTGAAAAATTTAGGATATATTTCCGCGATAATTTAAGAAAATATGTAATTCTGAATATAACTATCAAGTCGATGTTTTAGTAGTCACTGAATATCTCAAATCACCACTGAATAAAAAAATTTTAATATCATTGTTTTTATTTATTTTATTATTTTTTTTTTTATTTTGACATGATAAATTTTCAAAAATGAGTGTTTTTGACATAATTTTAAAAAATTTTTTAGTTGGCTTAGTATATTTTTGACGGTCTTGACAAAAAAGGAGCTACTAAAGTTTTTCAAATTTATTTTAATCATGAAAAAAGAAATAGTGTCACTTTTTGTCGGAAACGTTGTCTTATGTTGAATAATTTGAAAGGTTATCAAGTCTTTGGCAAAATAAGTAGTTAAAATTGAAATGTACACAAAAACATACATGTGTGGGGGTGTATAAGTGCTCACGTTAATAATTGATCATATTTTAGAGTTCTCTTTACTAGTTCAATAAGCTTTCACCTATTTTTTTGTTACTGGATACTGAATTATCTCAGTACTGAAATTCTATAATAAAATTAAAATTTTTGTTTACAACTTTTAGTATATCTTAAATATATTTAATATATCAATTTTTAGTATATCTTAAAAATTCAAAGCCTAGGACATTTGATGTAAAAAAGAAAGTTGCTGATCGTATAAATATGAATTTTTAATATTCTTATTAATTTTTTTAGAACTTTCGTTTTCCTAAGGAAATACGAGGGAACATTAGAAAATATGAAAAATAGTAGTTATGATACCAGGACTCCTTGTGCTTGCCCTGGTTGAATGCGTACTAGCTGTGAACTCTAATTGTTTTACGAAGGGCGCAGTAAACGTCTAAAAGTTAAAAAAATATCCAAAGGAGGAAAAGTCAGTGTATGGTCTGGAAAAACTAAATCTTATTTAAATGAAACTTTTCTGTATTGTACCTTCTTATCCAGATTACTATCCTGATAGTCCAATAGGCAATTATTTTTTTACGTTACTAGTTACTTATGCACCTAGTGAGTGAGGTCAAGAATGTCGCAGATTTCACAGGAATAAATGCCCGAGGCGAAGCCGAGGCGGTTAATTATTAAATGTATTTGTGTATCCTTTTAAAACTTATTTCATGATTTGAAAAATGAAAGAAATATTTTAACATGAAACAATCCATTTTTTAGCTACAATTTATGATTTGGATACTGTAGTCAAGAAAAGTTAAAAATCTTTTTCTACATTTGCATAAAACACTTTTGTATTCAAAATAACATGTATAAATAAAATATAGATGATCAACGAAAGTATCTGAAAACTTTTGCAGTATAGAACTGATAAAATATTAATGAATTAAACAATAGTTCGAAATTCATCCAAACATAAACGTAATCTTTTGTAACAAAAACTTAAAAACCATAAAATTTTTCACAAAAAAATTGTACTTTGACAAGTATGAAAAAGTCAGGTGGGTGGATATGCCGGGACGTGAGGAAACATGCGTATGCAATTAATACATATTTCACTTGCAATAATAGATTGAAATCAGACTATAAGTTTTTTTTAAACACACTTGTTGGACGTATTTGCTGTGGGTATGAAGATAACACCACTTCAGTTTCATACATTTACAACGTCAGTATAGCATTAATTATCTAAAGAAAAATGTTTATTAAAATTTACAAAGTGATAAAACATCTTCAAAACAAATTTTCGCTTTGTTGTAAAAGATGAGAAATTATTTTCACATAAGTTCATTTTAGTGAAAAACTTAAGTTTTAAATTTTCAAGCTATGCACGTGGAATCTTTCAGTTTAAAAAGTAATTCTTCACGTAATCTGACAAAATCAACTATACATATTTATCTTGTTACCACATTATCCAACAAAAATTTACTGGGTTAAGATTATGCAGCATGAAACATAAATAAAATCATGCAAAAATATTAATTATAAGGATTATACTACCAGAGAAAACTTGGGTGTCACTATATACCTCTGGCCCCTAGCTCCTCTACTTTCAAATGCAAAGAAACTAAGACAAAGATCGGAGGCATTATGGTCCTGAGCGCTATAATTTCCACGAATAAATCGAGATAGCCACGCAAAAAATGGTAAAGGGTACTTAGAAAGAGCGCTACTCGTTAAAAACAATAAACATTTGACGGTCTAAAGGCACTGTAGAAAGTTTATCATTTGCTTCTTTAAAATAGTGGATGTTAGGAAGAAGGAATCTGCTTACGAAAACAAACGTTTACGTATTACAATGATGAGTATCAGCCGCTGGCAGTTCAGGCCTGGCAGTTACAAGCAGGTGCTTAGTAGATCTTGACCAACTGAACGAAAAGTCATCGTCTCCATGACGTTGGCTTAAGTTTGTTTCGGCAAAGCTAGTTTTCCTTTCCTTTTTTTTGTCGAATTTTGAACTTCAATATTTACACCATTTCTTTGAAATTTCCGTAGAGTCAAACAGTTTGCCTATTGAACCCAGTATTAAAAAATTCCGATGAACTTGTAATGCAGTGCTGATTTTTTAACACAAAGGAAGCTTAATACGAAGTGGGATACAAGATTAAAAGCTCAGATAGGTCAAAATTCATAGGATTAGTGTTAATAATAAGGTACACTATGACGCTCCAAAGTATGGCTTATAATTGCTATATGACAAGTATTATATTTTCTTTTTAAAGATCGTCGACTGTTTATCTATTAGACAAAAATTTGACTGCAACTGAGGGCTATATTTTTGGATGACAAATTATAAGTAGGTATCAGACTAGGCATTAACAGCTCACTGGTTGCGCGCAAAAGTGATGGCAATACTTAAGTGCCAAGCTGAAAGGGTGGCGGCGCACCCACCTGTTGATTTACTTGCAGCTCGCGTGTACGCTAGAGCCGCAATACTGGCAGCTGCAGCCGCGCACTGTGCGCAACCAGCGAGCTGATTTTTAGTGTAAAATGTATTCAACTGATATGATAAACACATAAAATACTTATTTGTAAAGTTTTGCTGCTGAATCTGCATGACTCTAATAGCTGGTAAGCATAAGCCGGCATCAGCACAAGAACTTTGGGGTTCACTATAATCAAGAAAACACAAGCTTCTAATATCCTTCACACTCGCGCGAGATTTTCACATTTATTTCTCAAAAGAGCCTTACACTTTTTCAACTTTTTCCGCATATTGAAAAAACTTCGTTTTACCGACCCAGGGACGCGACGATAGATACCAAGGCAGGCTCGAGCGATCAGCCAAGCGCGCAATACACAGACGGTTTGTTTCTCAAAGGCGGTGTCGGCTACAACGGCAATGCTGGCAGCAACAGCAGTGGCGGTGGCAGCAGTGGCGACATCGGTGGCTACGCCAACAGCAGCAGCAGCGACACTATGTGTGTAGGTAGGATAGTGGGCAGGTACGCACCGGCTTGCCAACCGCGATACACAGCCTACAGGATGGCAGGAGCGCTAAAAAAACTTACCCCTCTCCTTTACATTCTCCTTTCTATCAGCTCCCTAAGTATGAACGAACGAACGAACGAACAACCGACTGTCCGGCCAACCGACCAACTGGCCGTCAGCCAGGTTGATTGCAGCTCTCTTATTTTTTGGCCCTTCTTAATAACCATGAACGCTGTCTGAATATCGTTTGAACTAACACATTTTTTACAAAAGTATACATCTCTTTTGACTACTGAAATTATCTTTTTTTTTTTTTAAATTCTGCATTTGCACAGCTACATAATTTACTATTCTTAATTATTGTCATTTATTTATCTATGTCAGTATGTTTGTATGCATGAAGAAGTATGTTATGTGCACATAATATGCATACAATAAACTACAATGAATGTATACATATACTAATGTAGTAATTTATGAATTATTAAAAAAATAAATGTGTTTATAAAAATCACATTATCTGACTTTACGTATAACTGTAAAGATATAGTATGCATGTACAGAAGTTCAATAACATTAATAAATTCATATGATACATGTACGCATATTTGCATACGGAATCCTTCACGAAATGTAGGTTACTCCATATCCTAAACTTTTTAACAATAATAAGTTTTACTGAATTTATGTTACAATCATTTCGAGATGTTCTAAGTTATTCTACATTTAATATATGTATAAAAAAATCATCAAAAATTTTTAATAAGTTGGCTTACCTACGCAAAGCAATTAATCTCTTAATCTGAATAAGTGAAAATGCTACACATTCAACGTGTTAGTTTATTTTTACCTATAAAATAGTTAATTTAGCTTGTGGATCCGTTGAAATTCACGCATGTTTTTGCAAACATGATCTCAGCCACTTACAATTAGTACTTTCTAAATTTGAAATAGTGAAAATTTCACTCTTTAGTGAAGTGAATAAGATCTCCACTTTTAAAATAGAAAATATTAACTAATTGTTAAGTCACAGTTTTTATAAAGTGAAAATCGCTAATTTTACTTTTTTTCCTAGTCAACAGATCAGTAGACTCTGCGTCACTGAACAAGCAAGTTCGAATCTGACCACAAGTGGCTTTTAAACAATTGTTATGATGTTATAAAAAATACAATGTTATACTTAATTATAATTATGATGTCGTGTGTACTTAGAGATACAAGAAATTTAAGTTTCAAAGAGTAACTTGTGTTGTTTGTTGTGTGTAAAAAAATATAACCCTGATAATGTTAAGTGTAAAAAAACACTTAAAAATATTTTAGTTTTGTTCTGTAGAAGCATACTGTCTAAATTTAAAATAGTAAAAATTTCACTTTTTACGTAACTGAATGAGATCTTTACCTTTAAAATAGTGAGTATGAACTTATTTTTAAGTTAAAAATATATTCTTTATTTCAAAATGTAAAAAGTCACGGAAATTCACGATATATACAGTAAAAACCGCTGGATTCACTTTTTTTCGAGTCAATTAAAACAGCTCAGTCGTGTGTGTGTCGCTAAACAAGCAAGGTTGAATCTGTCCGCGAGTGTTTTCTAAGAATTGTTTTAATGCAGTTTTGATGAAAAATACAATGATAAGTTTGTATATGGTGTCGTGTATATTGTAATACAAGATATTCGTTTTAGATATTAGGATGAAATCGAGGGTTCAAGAAAGTTACTGATGTGTGTTGGGTGTGAAAAAATGTCATTTCGAGTAAAGTATCGGACAAGCATGTTTAGGTTATCATAGTTTAGTTTTGTATAGATGTTTTGTGTTGTTATGTAGTAGCGGATCAGTGTATTTATATGTGAGTATAGCATTGAGTGCTTGTTCGGCAGTGTAACCAACCCTCGGCGCCGACGAAACAAAGTGTCGTTCTTCAAAGTGTGAACTGTTGTCTTTTTATCCGCTTTATTTCAATTTTCTTTATAGTTTCGGGATATTATCCATTTTACTATTTAAAATAACGAAACTATTGACTAGTTTGAAAGTGGATCAATTAACTTTCAAATAAGTGAGTGTTAACTATATCATCCACTTTATATTCACTGGTTGAAACGGTAAATATGGTTTCACTATTTGATAAAGTGAATATTCACTGTTATTCCCACTCCTAAATTAGCTCTTACTGATCGTGTGCTTATGCACAAAACCTCAAGAAATCAGTAAAATTAATAGTATGATACAACTATAAGGAACTAAAAATGAAAATGATGTCAACACACAACAGCGTCCATAAGTTAAAGAGAATCATCTTTCTCTCTCTTTAACTCTAGCTGTTCATAGATAATACAATGTTTTGTCGATTCCACACGTTAAAAAACGACACTTTATTTTATCTGCGCCAAGGGTTAGTTACTTGCACTACTGTTGTATACACTACCAGCACAATCACTCAATGTCAATGCTACTCACATATAAGTAGGTACACTGATCGACCACTACAGAATAGCACACACCACATACATACAAAACAAAACTATGATTACCTAAACATGCTTTTCCGATACTTTACTCGAAATGACATTTTTTCACACCCAACACACATCAGTAACTCTCTTGAATCCTCGATTTGATCTTAAAATCTAAAACGAATATCTTGTATTACAATATACACGACACCATATACAAACTTATCATTGTATTTTTCATCAAAACTGCATTAAAACAATTCTTAGAAAACACTCGCGGACAGATTCAACCTTGCTTGTTTAGCGACACACACACGACTGAGCTGTTTTGACTCGAAAAAAAGTGAATCCAGCGATTTTCACTTTATAACTAGTAAATTTCTATGACTTTTCACTTTTTAAAATAGTGAAAATATTTTTCAACTTAAAAACTAGTTACTATTCACTATTTTGAAAGTGAACATGTCGTTCACTTCCGTAAATAGTGAAATTCTCACTATTTCAAATTTAGAGGAGTATGGTGCTGACAGTGTACGCAGCAGTACGACTATACTGCAAATAACCAACCTACGGTGCGGATGAATCAAAGTGTTGTTATTTAATAAGTAGGCTTGATGATAGAATCACTATTATATATGCTCAGCTACAGCTAAAGAGAAAGAAATACGATTCTCTTTTGCTTTAAGACGTTGTAGTCTTTTTATTAGTTTTATTTCAATTTTCTTTATACTTTCATTATATTATTGATTTCACTATTTAAAATAGTGAAACTGTTTTCTAGGTTAAAAGTAAATCAAGCTTAGTCGTGCGTGTGTCGCTGAACAAGCAATGTTGAATCTGCTCGCGAGTGTTGTCTAAGGATTGTTTTGATTAAAAATACGATGTTAAGTTTGCATATACATATGTGGTGTCGTGTGTGTTGTGATACAAGATATTCGTTTTAGATTTTAGGATGAAATCGAGGATTCAAGAGAGTTACTGATGTGTGTTGCGTGTGAAAAAATGTTATTTCGAGTAAAGTATTGGACAAGCATGTTTAGGTTATCATAGTTTAGTTTTGTATAGATGTTGTGTGTTGTTCTGTTGTGGTTGATCAGTGTATTTATATGTAAGTAGCCTTGAGTGCTTGTGGTAGCAGTGTATACAACATTAGTGCAAGTAACTAACCCTTGGCGCAGATAAAATAAAGTGTCGTTTTTTAACGTGTGGAATCGACAAAACATTGTATTATCCATGAACAGCTAGAGTTAAAGAGAGAGAAAGATGATTCTCTTTAACTTATGGACGCTGTTGTGTGTTGACATCATTTTCATTTTTAGTTCCTTATAGTTGTATCATACTATTAATTTTACTATTTGAAATAGTGAAACTATTGAATAGTTTGAAAGCGAATCAATTTACTTTCAAATAAGTAAATATTAACTATATCATCGACTTTATATTCACTGGTTAAAACAGTGAATATGGTTTCATTATTTGATATAGTGAATATTCACTTTAAAAAAATGGTTATTCAGTATTTCAAATTTAGAGAGTAGACATACAAGAATATAGACTGTTTGTTCCTATGTATGGCATTGAAGCACAAGTAGAAGGAGACACAACATCGAACGTGGGTAAGGTAAACGTACCACTTTACAGAACATGTTCTAATTTACGAAACATGAAACTATACATGCTATTTCGCAACTAATATCACGAAAAAATTATTTTTAATCAATTAAGAGTTTATTTTAAATTCTTAAACTGAAAAGGCTCGATTATTAGTATCCTTGAGTGCTTGTGGTGGCAGTGTAACCAACCCTCGGCGCGGACGAAACAATGTGTCGTTCTTTAAAGTATATACTCAAATTATTACTACTTTTTGTTGACAGCTAGAGCTAAAGCGAGAGAAAGGCGTTTTTCTTCTGTTTATGAACGCTGTTGTGTTGTTATCATTTTTATTTTTATTTTCTTCATAGTTGTAAAATATTATTCATTTCACTATTTGAAATAGTGAATCAAAACTATTCACTGGTTTGAAAAAGAATCAATTCACTTTCAAATAAGCGTATATGAACTATATCATCCAGTTTACATTAAATTTACTGGTTAAAATAGTGAATGTAGTTTCACTATTTGATAAAGTAAATATTCACTATTAAAAGTTGTACACTTACAACTTTTTGAAATAGTGAATATTCACTTTAAAATAGTGGTCATTCAGTATTTCAAATTTAGACAGTATATTATTACTATTACTTTTTTTTATATCAACTACTTACATACAAGTACACTGATCGATCACTACGGAATAGCACACACCACATACGTACAAAACAAAACTATGATTACCTAAACATGCTTGTCCGAAATTTCACTCGGGATGACATTTTTTTACACCCAACACACATCAGTAACTCTCTTGAATCCTCGATTTGATCTTAAAATCTAAAACGAATATCTTGTATCACAATATACACGACACTATATACAAACTTATCATTGTATTTTTCATCAAAACTGCATTAAAACAATTCTTAGAAAACACTTGCGGACAGATTCAACCTTGCTCGTTTAGCGACACACACACGACTGAGCTGTTTTGACACGAAAAAAAGTGAAATAAGTGATTTTCACTTTATGAAAAGTGAATCTCTATGACTTCTCTCTTTTTTAAAAGTGAAAATATTTTTCAACTTAAAAATCAGTCAATATTCACTATTTTAAAAGTCAAGATCTCATTCACTTTCGCAAATAGTGAAATTTTCACTATTTTAACGTTAGAGAGTACCTATAATTTTAAACAAGTATTGCAATAATGTTATTTATTTTGAAAGTAATATAACTGGACTACATGTACAAGTTTTGTCATGTACAGGTTTTGTCCCTTGCAAGGACAATTTTAGAATTTTATGTGAGCTGGTAAGATACTAACATCGGTGCAAGAAATCGGGGGTTCGAGACCCCGCAACGACAATTATTTATTTTAACACATTTGTCTGTTTCAGCCCTGCTGTACATGTATGTATAATCATATTAAAAAAATAAAAAGTGTAACTAATTAGCTAAAAGTGACTTGTATAGGTATGATGGAAGTTATCATTAACTACTAAAGAAACAATACATTTTGAATGATTATGTCTTAATTCAATCCATTCATTTATTTCAATAAATTATAAAACTCTGAATTCACAATTAACACTGATTGAATTAATAAATAAACAAAGTTTTCCTTACCAAAAAATGAATATTATTCGGCACTTAATTTAAAATGTAATTCATGATTTTTATTCAATAATTTTTCAATTATAACATTAACGGTTCATCTCGTTTCTAACTTTGTTAATGCTCGTTTAAGTACACAACAGATTCTGACGCTCGCTGGCCAAAGGAAAACCATGAAAAGTTAAAATGAAAATGAAAAAATTAAAGAGTGTTGAAAAGCTGCCATGGTAACGAGATTCGATCAAAAGGAAGTAAAAATATGATTTGTTTCGGTCCAACGTCTGCGTCTGAGCAGTTCACACTCCCGGTCGGTAGACCTCCCATTTTATTAACAACGACGGTGGTTGGTGAGAAAGAAAAGAGTGCCCCAAATTATATCTTATTCGACTGATCATGACACGACCTTCACCACGACTTACCTAACCTTGTGAGAAGCTATCCCTTTTTTGAAAGAAATTTTGCAATGAGCAGATAATTCCTCGAATTTTTGTTTGTCTGTATAAAGTTCCACAAGTGTTTCTTTCAACTCTTTATACATTCATTTGTTTGTACAACTGTTGGAATAAACAAACGTCAAAGTTCCCCGTCAAACTATAAATCTTTTTAATGCTGGAATGGCGGAGTTAGAGCTTAGAGGATTTGGGAGTTCTCAATCAACAGCTTTTACTGTCAGACAGGTTAAAAAAATGCATTGTCTTTTTTAGTTCGGCGCCTTATTATGACCTAAAGAGGTCCAAAAAAACTACCCCATAGTACGAAAATGACCTTTATTTGTAAAAAAGTCTAGCTAATGGCAGAGAAGCCATTTTTGGATTTGCCATTCGAAAGCCAAGCTTCTGAATGCTTGACAAAGGCCAAGAATACAGAATTCTTGACGCATTTGATTTCATACTGTATTTAGTTACAAAGTTTTCGTAGCCTTTCATTAATTCTGAGAATTCCTTGTTTTTCCAAAGTAAGGATAAAAATTTATCAGCCGACTATTTTTCGGAACTTTGTTTTTCTCAATTCACAAGTTTATTATATACGGAAATCAACAAAAAATATCTCGTTTTTGTCCCCTATTTTAATAAATAAACTTTTTTTTAGGCATGCCCTTGAAACTCGACTTATTTTACTCGTTAAGTCCTGGATTTTCTCATATCATCAGAAAATGGTTATTTTTGCGATTTTTTGAAACATAATTTAATAGCTTTTATTTCCAAAAAAGTTAATGAAACTTTTATTTCCAGTAAATTTTTTATTTTTTTTTTTGTTGATTTTAATTTAGTAAAGTAAAGAAATACTCGAGTTACTGTTAAAACAAAACGTTTTCACAATAAAAAATAAGAAAAATTCAGGAAAAGTTTTTCATTACTAGCATTAAAAAATTGTGATCTTTTTTTATTTAATTTTTCTAGTCTCTTATCAAAATTTTGTTCCGATGACTCTAACTTGCATTTTAAACCAACAACCTTGCTCATTTAAACTACCTCATGCAAAATACGTTTCATCATTTGCTGGATTTTTGTTTTTTGTTTTGAAGGAACCCTACTTGTTTTTTGAATTTTAATCAAACGATTCATAACAAATAGTTATGCTTTAGTATTCAAGAATGAATCGTGTGAAGGGTTGAAATGCCAAGAGTGTTAAAACTTGACATAATTACCACTGACAATTCCTTGTTAGTTGGTGTCTCTTTTCCTTTTATCAAACTTTTTTTTAAATTTTTTAAAAACTCAAATTGAATTTGAGTTTGTCTGTACTACTATCCCAGCATAAATCCTTTTCACTCCTTGTATCCTGCAAATTTAAGTTCATTGGTTAGGAAGTATTATTGTTTTTTTCTATCGCATCTAAATTCGACGAAACGTTGTAAGACCAACTGTGCATCTTCCAATTAGCGTGAGAGTTTATTTCCTTGAGCTGACAAACACGGTTGTAAGCCTCAGTGAAGGATTCGTAACTGTGTAAATAGTCGTTTGTATAAAAATTTTTTATCACACTCTAAACAATTGCAGGATATTTCGATTGAAATAATTTAGCAGTCTTTTTTTTTAAAAAAAAAAAGCGAAAAACCGAGATCATTTTGCCTCAAAAAGTATCAACCATATCAAAAATTGAATGAAACAAAAGTAAAGGGCTGTGCTATTTAGTTTTTTATTTTGGTGACAACGTTTTGACTACACACAAGTAGTCCTTTTTAAGTTTCTAATATAATGTATAACATTGTAACAACGAAGCGATGAATAGACAAAAATATATTAAACGTAAATGGAATACAACTCATAAAACTTTTCAATGGGCAACGTCAGTTACGCCAAGTAAATATAAATATAAAATAGTTTATATACGCTAAAGGCAATCACAGCAGTCGCATCACAGTAGTGTTTACAAAAGTATACGATAAGGCTAGGTATAACAGTAATATGTATGTGTTTTTATTATGTCAGAAAAGCGGGCTATTCTTAGAAGCATTTCAAAGTTCTTGAGGTGGATTTTTTCTATTCTCTCTTCTCCAGAGAAAACACTGTATATTTTGACCTTCCTCTCTTATCTTTATTTTTAAAAATAAATCGCTCTTGTCTGATTTTATTGCGATCACGAATTGTCAAAATCTTATAATCACTTCCAGAAGTGGTTTTAAAAAATCGGTATGGACAACCAAAGGTAATTAAACTCTTAGAATTTGACTAGGTGGCAGCATCGAAAACTAGCCTAACCTTGTCTGGTTTATGAATATTTTGAACCCCGAAATGCGGTTAATATCTAACTTTTCTTTAAGATAAGTGTCTTTCAACTTTAATTGCAAAATTATTTTTAAACAAACAAGACATTTTTTTGTAGTACAGACGAGTTAATCTGTGGTACGCGGTTAATTAGGTGCTTGAAAAAATTTCATCTGATTTCCTATGAGAAGCCCCACTTTCCATGAACTATTTTTATAACGACTTGAGTGTTTTAATATATCTTTTAATTTTGCATCAAAATGACCATAATTTTCCCATCTGAGTAAATATTTAGTGACTAAAAACTCGTGTCCTTGTATTTCTCGAAATACATCTCTTTTTCTCGAAATACATCTCTTTTTCTCGAATCACATACTCATTTTTTAACACGATGACTTCTTTTTTAGTACTGCACGTTTCTTATATCAGACTTGCGCTTGTTATCATTACGTATTTTATCATTCGTCGAAACATCCATCGAAAATAAACTTTCTTTCCTCGTGAAAATTACGGTTGAAGCGATCTGAAGATTTTCCAACCACTTAAATCGAGTGTAATGCAAACACTCCTGCAGCTTAAATGATTTTGGCTTCTTTGAAGAGAAAATTTGCTAACTTTTCCAAATCAGGCTTTTCAGAATCTTTGAAAGTTGTGAGATCTCAAAACGTTACAACTATTACATTGAATATACTTTGAAAACTTAAAACATTTTTAAAATTCAGGACAAGTTTATCACTGCTTATTGAATTTAAATACATTTTAATAAAGTTTACATTCACTTATTTAATTTATATTTTTTCACTCATTTGAAAAGCAACTTCACCAGCTAAGAAGAAGATTTGAATTTCACTTATTGTTACAGTGCCTATTTACTCACTTAAAAAGTAATTAACATTGCCTTGATTGATAGCGAGGCGATTCGCTTACTCTTCGTTGTTCACTAATTATAACTTTGTTAACAAGTCAATCTACACTTATTTTAAGTGAAATTTTACTTATATAGATTTAGAGAATAAGCTTTGGAGAAATTCGTTTTGAGTTGTAGTTTGGCCAAAGTTCTGCCAATTCAATGCAACATGCCCAAACTTAACCAATACTTCGAACGTATAGTCTGCTACTTGTACAATTTTAAGGAAGTTAACTCGCTAAGAAAATTAACGTCAATATATTGATAATACTTTAAACAGAGATTAATTAGTGAACGAAAAATCTTTGATTCAAATTTCAAGTCCCTTTATGGCTTATAAAGTGAGATATTAATAATTTTATTTTTAAACTTTTAACGTGCAGTTTTATGAGAATCAGTACTGGTCTAATACATAACCTGCAATATCTGGAAAACCGACGTCAAGATTTGATTGGAAATTTTGGAAAAAGCTAAAAACTTGGTGATTACGTAGCTATAATCTCATCTTCATTCATGGCTTACGGAATGAGCAATAAATTAATGAATAAAATAATTCTCCTTTGACAGCTACTGTTAGTGTGTCACGTTACGTATGTATGTGTAGTCATACAGGGTACATACACAGTGTCAAAAAGGTTGGGTACGAGTGACCTCCTTAACTGATTAAGACACCAAACATTTATTGATGAGCAATGAGTAGTCAATTGTTAAAAAAGTAAATGAAATCGTTTTAAGAAATATTTAAGTTTCTCTGACTTTTAAGTTTCACTGTTTCCTCAGTGACTTTACTTGGACTATTTAAATTAATGAATATTCACAGCAGGTTAGTAAACATTTACTGTTTATTTTAAGAGAGTACCGTAAGCATGAAGTATTGACGAAGAAAAATTTCACGTTCAAAATGACTGACAAAACGATTGCTAGACTAAAGATTAAATTAACTTTCATCGAATCTCACATGGGTTTTTTTTTCATGGTAGGCATAGAGAATACCAGGTACAATGTTGCTACCGGAATTGAAATTGTTTTACTTTGTATAGAACATGGAGCCTATATATTCATTTTTGTTTTGTTTTTACTTTTAAGATAGTTTGCAATAGGGATTCTGGACTCCCAGAAGGGAATGGAAGAACAGTTTTTAAACTTAAATTATTCGCCACAAGCCTTTATCAGTAACTATACATATTTTTGTTGTTCCTTTGAAAACGAATGCAAAATTAGAAAAATCTAAGATCACATGCAGTAAATAATAGCATCATTTATTACTGTACAAAATTTGAAATTAATACGTTAATGATAACTAGGAAAGTTCTTGCACCAAAACCAAAAAAAAATTTTGGGGCAAGAATTTTGTCTTCATTTACGTATTAACTCTAAATTTTTTACAGTAGTAAATAATTTTATTTTCTAGTGCAGGCGATCTTGGATTTTTCTAATTTTGGATTCCTTCTTAAATAAACAATAAAAATATGTATCGTTAATAGTTGCCAACGAAGGCTGGTAATGCAAAATTTAAATTTATAATCTGCTTCTCCATCTCGTTCAAAAGACCTTTCGTTATACTCTTGTAAGATCGACAAATATTTTGCAGTAAGTACACGCAACATTTCAGTCTTATCTTGACATGTGATGCACATTTTCAGACGGTCAAATGACTAACTACTGGATGCTTTATATTAACAGTTTCATATTCTTGACTAGCCGAATACATGGTTACATTCTTGCTTAAGCCTAAAATTGAGAGCAAATAGTATCAGTAAACGCTTAGTAAGTATTTCTGGCACGGAGTGCTCATGCCATCTCATGAGTAAAAATTTTAATAGCTATAAGGTGGTACAAGTTGATGGGGTACAGCATAACCATGAAAAACGTGTAGTTTCGTTTTCAAGTTTTTCGTGATTATCAGGTACTTGATGGCACATAATTCGTAACAACGAAATGAGATATTTAATAAGTGTAACCAATAGTACTTTGGAACTAATGTTGCTTTGTAAAGCTGAAATCTACTGCCAAGTAGATCCTGTTTATATCACTAATCACATGGTTTATAAAGCAATGTTTTGCAGGTATGTGCAAGTTATCATATACAGACACTGATAGTTTGATTTATGAAACTCAAGATAAAGGCATTTATAAGGTAATTGGTGAGGATATCGATAAATTTGATAGGTCAGATTATCCAGACGACAATCGTTTCAATTGACCTTGAACAAACAAGAAAGTGATTGGGCTTATGAAGTATGAGTGTTGTGGTAAAATTATGCTCGAATGGATTGATCTTCGTAGTGAAATGTATTGTATTCGTGTGTAAGACGATAAGTTGATTAAAAAAGTGAAAGGTGTGAAAAAATCTGTTGTCAAGACAAAAATCAAATTTGAAGCCTATGAAAATTGTTTATTTAACAAATCTGAAACCATATGTGTGCAAAATCTCATTCATTTAAAGCACTATGACGTTAACACTGAAAAAAAAATAGAAAAAAATATCTGTGAGTCCAAAAGATTATAAGCGCCATCTGCTGCTGAACTATACAGATACTCATAAACTCATAACGGATGAGGAGGATGAAGCATTCCTACAAATCCTACTGCAGGAAGACGAAAAAGTAGAAGAAGAAGGCAGAGAGTGACAGCCAATGGAGGATGTTGGAGTGAAGAAAGCTTCTAGAGAGGGAGTATCCCTAAATCAGGAGTTACCTTAACCAGGGGGGCTCATTCCAACTCTGGATAAGACGGAGAGCACGTCAGGTCCTCCTCCAAGTAAAAGACAGAAGCTAGCCCTACATAAGGTATGACAGAGTCATTTTTCTTCTTCCCGCTACAGTAAGCCCCGAAACGGTTTTGAAGAAAAAATCTCATAATATATGATAATCTAATAAAGGCCCAGGTCTATGTGTCGTTTGCTTTTATGTGCGAGAAATAGAAGAGGAGAGTAGCACTAAAGAGAGGAAGAAAGGAATGTGTGTGGTATAAATACATGAAGACATATAAGTAACTAGCGAAAATAGTAACTCTTTTGTAACTGTCGCACCTTTTGTCGCAGGCTGAGTGTGGTACGTAACGGCACCGAAGTGTACCTATACAGGTACTAACTATTGTACCAAAACTGTGCCACGTTTGAGTATGCATGTGCAAGAGCAGACAAACATATCAATAGTGCGATGATGCGCGAGGTCGCACTAATTGGTGGGCCTCACGCATTACTCTTGCTTTAGCCTACATGCGAGACAGAGCTGAGAAGTGATCCGTGTTTTCGAAGCTAAAACTAATAATAAGAGAGATTGTTTAAGATATTTATTATGCCTTGGGGCAGATCCCCCTCTGGCCAAAATTGAATTACATATGAAAGTAGCAAACTTACAACTAGTACTTAATAGCTAAAATCATCAAAAAGCATTTAAACCTAGGGTAGAAAAATACAAAAGTATGAATAAAAGTAAAGACAAAGTAAGGCTAGTGTTTTCAAGAGGGCAATAGAATTTCTTGACGCGGTGGAGGGCAAAAAAGAGAGGCAGGGAAAGGGAAAGAGAGACTATAATAATGGGGTGGGGATGGTGTAGAGCACGTTGGTTTGCGGCTCTTTGAGGTGCAGGTCGAAATCGATTTGCGAAGTAGGTGGGGCATTGATAGCAAATGATGTTAAACGCAAGACACCCTAGGTGGAACTTGCGTCTGCGTCGAGCTAACAGCCAACCCAGTTCCAGTCACCAAGGTGTAACGTGGGAAGTTCTTGGAATAGTACTTACCATAAAACGGATGCAAGAATTTATAGCCCTTTGTATTTTTAGATCCCAAGTGGCGTTGAGCCTGAAAAAAACAGACGAGGCGTAGTCTAGGTGGAAGAAAGCCAGGGTCTCGACAAGCAACTTTCTAAGTCCGCGTGATAGGGCATGCCTGTTAAACCTGAGTTGTGGGTGGGTGTGGGATGAGTGATTTAGCCAATTTATGTTGGCATTGATGATGCTGATGGAGTTTGTGTTTTGACTATTGAAAGCGGGCAGATAGGGAGAAGCTAGTCATTGGCGGGTTTGCGGGTCTTGTGGCGACAGGAGGGCAAGTCTGCCTCTGATAAGATAGGTATGAGTCCAGCAGAGCGATTTGGCTGCATAAAGATCTGAAGGTCACGAACTATCTGGGGCAAGTAATTGAGACGACGCTGGGCCTCAATAGCTTTGAGCAAAAGGCTGTGAAGCGGTGGTGGCCAGAGAGGGTGGTAGAAGATGAGCGTGTTACCGCCTGTCCCAAATGGGTCCTGGGCCCTGACGCTCTTCAAGCAGTAGGACTGCGAGACTACAAGATCGTAAGCCCGAGCTGTGGCAAATTCAGCCACCAGTGATAACGATTATGTGTTACCGGTTATTGAGGTGACGGCCGAGGAAGCAGCTGGATGGGGGGGCTATCAATCGATGGTCGAATCCAAACAATAAGGTTGGCGCAGTTAGGCAGTCCAATGGCCTCTAGTACTCCGATCACGAGGGCTCGATACCGTTCAGTGGAAGTAGGTGTAAGACCACTAAAGCGGATCTCCATTGGATCCTTTGTCGATGTCGTGACTTCAAAGGCACTAAAGTGGGACTCATGATTGCTCATTGGCTGATAGGCATTAGAGAGGAGT
Organism: Copidosoma floridanum; assembly: GCF_036245765.1. Classification (NCBI taxonomy): domain Eukaryota; kingdom Metazoa; phylum Arthropoda; class Insecta; order Hymenoptera; family Encyrtidae; genus Copidosoma; species Copidosoma floridanum. The sequence goes on along the minus strand of NW_028321898.1, from coordinate 13,205,510 downwards.
CCGTGGTGATCGGTTTTGAAGAAATCGAGGGACTGGAGAAGTTTATGATCCTGGGAGCTTTTGTGATTTGTGATGATAACGGTAAGGGGGGCGAAGTGAGTCGTTTTGTTGCTGACGTTGGAAAAATCGTAGAAGTCGAGGGGGTATCACAGACGGGGGCAGGAGGAGTGGTGGTGGGTAAGCTTGGTATTGCTGGGAAATAACTGATGTGTAGAAATTGTTGAAAAATTCAGCAGCTTGCATGCTTATGGTTTGAGACATTAGGTGACACCGGGCAGAAAGAGTGGAACGTCTCCGAGCACAATGTGCAGAGAGCTCTGGTGTGTGACCCTAAAATAGGCAATTTACAGATGTTACAAGTTAGTTCACCGGGCATCGATAAATGCGTAGAAAGAAATAGAAAATAGAAAATAGTAAAACTAGTAATAAATCAGGGCGTGTAATGTACTGCTTATGACACGGCAGGGCAGGTGATACGGCAGCGCAGATAACTTGATAGGGTAAGGCACCATGCAGTAAACGGCAACAACTGGCTACACAACAGAAGCGATGCAGGGTGGTGTGCGTAGAATGCCACTAGCAGTCTGGCAGACGTTTAGCAGACAGAAAGCAACAACAAGCAGCAGGCATCATATAGGTGAAAGCAAATGGTAGGGCATGCGCAGCTGAGAAAGTGTTAAGTGTCAGGCGTGCGATTTGGTGCGAGCGTGCACCCAGGTGGCAGATTTGTAGCACTCTCTCGATTTTCAGACAGCAGTGTGAGCACTCGTCAAGTTGGTATACGTGAGTCATGAGATTGAGTCAATTAGCTGGTCCAAAAGAACTTGGCACTTGTGTGGGGCGCTGGGGGGGTAGTAGGAAAATAACATCCAAGCCTCCGTTGCAGACTCAAGCTCACCATGACTCACATGATTTAATAAAGCCCTTAGTTTGTTACTCAAAAGATGCACGAGCTTACCGGAAAGCGAATCTGCAACAAAAGTTGTATAGCGCATGGCAGTAAGATGTAAAAAAGTACTAACCTATCGAAGCACGCAAGAGGTACGCATAATCACAACTCACTGAGAGAGAGAGAGAGAGAGAAAGAAGGACTACCAAGTGACCTTTTGCCAGTGGCCTTCGATCTCGTTCCCACTGTCGTGCTCAGGGACCTTCATCTTGACATTCAGTGCCAGGACCCGCTGAGGGTCAACAACCAGAGACCAGTCAGCAACCTAGTCATCGTCGCCGATGAGTGTTGGGAGACTAGAGCCAGGACCGTTGAGGGAGATGGTGAATCTCGAGGTAAAGTAGCTGTGGGGGTGTCGTGGCAGAAATTGTGCGTGGTATAGGGCTAGTGAGACGGGTTAGCGTGATCAGGGTGAGCACGGTGAGACGGCCCCTGGGGATTGCAAAGTGACGAGAGTGAGAGAGATAGGGAGTGATCGTTGCATGTCGTGCTACGTGAATCGCACTGGATGGTGCCGAGAGTTCCAGGCTTGGACGCTCACGTTATTTTCTGAGTGATAAATGAAGTAATATTTTCCTTTATTAATAGTTCAGCATTCGCGTATTTTTTTGCATGCCACCTGAGTCACCCGTTTTAGGACAGTGGAGGACATTGAAAGTGAGAAAAACTTTCTTTGGACGTTTTTTGGGGACCACCCTGGCCATGACACATTAAGTGTCTCAGAGTGTGAAAATGCAACTTCACAAAGTGGCGCTTGACGTGGGGCATTTTTGGCTGGGAAGTGAAATCCAGTTTTATTAGTGCGCCAGTTAATTGTCTTTTTTTCCTGTCTGTTCGCAAAAAAAAGAATATATTACGTATTGCTGTGCGCCAAGAGTAAATGTGTCATGTATATCGATTATAAAAATCGCTTTCTCACGTTGATTTTCTCCTCATGTGTTTTGGCTCGTAATATTAAAGGGGCGTCATTTGGTTGTTTGGTAGTACATGCAGTGTTGTTGTTTGTTTATAGTAGTTTCGCCGAGTTCGCCCGAATTTTTGAAACTCCCAACGATTTACCGGTTTTCAGGAGTGTTTGAACCTGGAAACGCTGCGTAAAAATGTAAGGTTAGGTAGAAAGGAATGGGACGTATAGCCAAAGAATAAGAGGAGTGGGGTCAAATGTAGAATGCAATGTGCATGCGTGAATTGGGCGGGTTTTCCGATAGCGACAAAATCGTAGTAAAATTTTTTTGTGCACGTGATTTTAGCATTTTAGGTGTACTAGTTAGCGGCCATGTTGGAGGCGTCTTGTGTTTTAACTTGTGTGCGTAATTTTTATTTTTCTTCCAGAAAGAGAACAAGGCCTAACGCGCCTTGTCTTTATACTATGTATCAAAATAAGTAATATACCTTAATTTTTTTATTTTCTTCCACATTCTTTCTTTCTTTCTTTCTTTCTCAGCATTGCCTCTTCATTCGTGTGTTTTTGCCACGTGTTAGGAAATTTGTGCCACGTTGCGATAGTGCTGTTTGTCTGTGATAGCGATTTCGTGATTGAAGTGCCGTTTTTTTGTTGTTGACGTGTTGTCGTAAGTTTAAATTTTCGGTATCAATTTTTGCCACAAGTGTGTCGTTTTTTTGTTAATTTTTATCCAAGGAAGAAAATCGCGCGGAGGTGTATTTTTTTTGTTGGTGTGCTAGCAAATACGAAATACACATCAATCGAAGGACGATTTCTTTTTTTATCGTTGCGTAGTAACAAGCTGCGAATAACTAGCGTTGGGCTCGAAAGTCGAACTGAGCGAAGATCAATTGTCCACGTATGTATACATATGCATTACGGATTACATTTATACTAAATTCACGTCAATTATCAATTAATACATATGAGTTTTAACTGCAAACATTTTGTCTCATGATTTACACTAAAACCGTGGTTTGAATATAAGCCGTTAAGAAAATCCGCTACTTAGTCAGGTAGTGCCACTTAACGGTCATCGTTTTATGTACATACGTTCAGAAGATATTTATAAATAAAACTACTTAGTCTTACTATCTATAATGTAATAAGAATTTTAAAATTGAATAATTATCTGTTACAAATGAATTTTATACATTTGATGAAAACTTTTTTTTCTGATATATATCCTAAAATAAATAAAATATTTGTGGAACAACAGAAATGGAAAAAATTACAGTAATTGAAAATATTTTTTATTTATTGGAATGATTTTCTTATTTCAACGTCAATCCTTTAAGTACACATTTTTTACTATTTCAAAAGAGAAAATTAACTTGTTCTTAATTTTTCAATTTATACTAGAACGAAGAAGAATACATGTATTGAATTATGAAGGCAAGTAAACTGAAAAATCGCTACAGTAGATAAACTACGAAGGTTCTAATTCAGTGAGAATTCTAATTCAGTCAGAATTCTAATCCATTAAGGGTTCTTATCCACGTTAGTCATTAACTCCTTACTGGATTAGAATTCTCATAAGAGTTTTCGGCCTGGCAGCCGCAATGCTACTGGGTTGAGAGTGCTATTACGTTGAGTCCCATTATCCTACTACCTCCACTCTTTACTGCACACGTTAGTGCGCAACTACGCAGTGGGAAGTCCCTAGTACCTCTTACTAGGGCACTCTAATACCTCCACTTCTTTCTACGTACATTACTGCGTAGTAGCAGCAAACAGCGCACAGGTGCTGTTATCGCACAGTAGTTCCGCTGCGTAACTTACTGCTCTCGAGGGTTCGACAGCTCCTGCCCGTTGTAGTAGTGCTGCCATCGAGTATACGTGCTTCGTTGTACTGCAGCTGGTGTTATTGATGTCACTTTCGGGTTCGTCAACGTCGCTCTTACGTATTGTCTTCATACTGCCATTAACTGTGTGCATTGTGGTTGTACTGTAGCTGGTGCCATCGGTGCCGCTCTTGGGCATCATCGACGTCGCTCTTATATATTGACTTCACGCTGCCATCAAGTGTATGAGTTGCTGCTGTACTGCTACTGGTATCGTGAGTGCTGCTCTCGGGTATTCTCGATGCTGCTGCTGTTGTCGTCGGCTTCGATTGCTGCTCTATTCGAACGCGCCATCGGCCTGACATTAAGTACTTGCATTATCTGGGGTATATGGCTCTCTAGAATCGGCGATGATGATGTGGTGCTCTTTGCTTTCGATGATGACGCTGCTATCTGCTGTCGATGATAACTTGGTGCTGTCTCTGTTGCCAATGATAATAAGGTGTTTTACTGCAGCAGGTACCGTTAATTGGTGGTTTATACTTCCACTATGTTGCTGTATGTATTTCATAAAATGTTGGTTAGGAATTTTTTATCAGTGGTTCTTAACATCTCTATTTTGCTGCTTTTACTATTAACAGAACCAGAATGTCCACCATATAAGACTTTTTGGATGAGTTCTGCCCGTCCATACAAGATAAAAAGGGAGCAAATCACGATAAAGTTAAAGATATGATGGAATATAATGATGCATCCATGACGCCATAAGAAAATCGTGAGAAATTTTGAGAAGAATGAATCATTTTAGATAAATACTGTGCGTTAGATCAAACAGGTATGTTCAAATATTTTTTTATTCAAAATTTTTTTATATCTTGTTTTGTAGTCTCATACTGCAGATTCACGTTCAAGTTCCTCTTCAAGTTCTTCTCCATCAGAGGTCTTTTCTGATTCCTCAGTAGAAAAGAATATTAGAGTTTGGTATTTTATACATTTTGTAAGTTATAAACTAATCAGCATTAATTATATTATACTTACCTTTATACAAAATATAACCTCTGTTGCAGCTCATCATTTATTACCACGAACACCTTTACAGCAACTACACATCTCAGAAATGATTCCAACGCCTCCTTTTTTACAGGAGATTTTCAGTTCTACATTATAACAGGAAGGTGACTAATCTGAAAATATTAAATTGCGGAATGAATTACTTTCCTGCAATGACAAGGATACTTCGGTGGAAGGATGGTGCTGTGGGATAGAAAAACCACACGTATAAAATACGCCTGGTAACGAAAATCCAATCTAACTAACCCACACTGAGAGAAACCTAGCGCGTGATCCATCCTTAAGGTGGCGCGGTTAAGCTGCCGCTTGTTTGGAACGCACGGGACACCAGACTAGCGCGTCAGCTGCACCACTAAACTGGCTTGAGAGTTAAGCGTTGAGCTGTTAGGCTAGCGCAAGTACTGAATCATACAGTGTACCATACGTTAAGCATGAGAATAAAGTCGTATCTGTATTTATTCGTCGATCGAAATGCGATAAGTTTAAACGCATTATGACTCAGAAAGCCACTTTGTTTCATTTTCCATTTTGAAAAACTTGTTCATTTTAATCAAAAATTTGAATTAAAATATTTTTTACAAATACTACCACTTTTATCATGAAAAAACAAATATTCCAGCATACGTTGACTGATAACGAAAATAAAATTTTTTCCTTATTATTGTAGCCAGTATACTGTTTAAACAAACTTTTCACTATATCTTAAATCCCCTGTCAACCCGGCAATACATACTAAACGATTTATGAATATAGTTAATATAGGTGAAAGTTGTTAATTTTTTTTTAATTAAACTTATTTCCGTTATTTCATTTAAATAAAGGCAAGAAAAGAATATCACTTATATTATCTTAATATAAATGTACTGTCTAATAAAAATAAGGTTATGAGAGTTAAAAAAAAGGTCATTTACCATGACACCACTTCATGAAGTCATCGGAATATGCTGTATATCTTTAAAAGAAGTGGTCTATCCTTCGTTTAACGTACATCCGCAATAAATACTGAAGCACTATACGTTACATGAAATAGTTATAAAAAGAGTTAGTATTTATATAGGGTTGCTGTACCATATACCAAGTGCTGTACTGTATGTTGGACTGGCTGACGGACTATAGACACATTTGGTAGCTGCACTATGTAAAGTACGTAATGACGATCCACACTGGACGCTCAGTCGGCCCAAGTGGTGCAGTTGATGCGCCACTGATATAGTCAAGGGCTGCTTGGTTAATTTGCGCAACGGCTGTACTTGTGGAGCAGCAGACGAGCGAGTTCTTTCTCAGTGCAGTTCCTATACCAGTGGAACATAAACAGAAAAAAATACAAAATATATACGTTGTATGTTTTATACTTTGTATTAAATTCCTTAAAATTTTGTAATTTTAATAAGAGAGAATAAAGAAACGGAAGTAAAAATAAAGACAAATGAGTGGTTGTTCTTCACAAGTAATAGCGTTGATCAAAACCCTTACTACTTCTTTTTCTTTATATAATTATCTTAAAGAGTTTTTTTATTAACTATTTACCAGAATGATTACAAAAAAAAAAGATAATATTAAAGAAAAAATAATATATAATTAAGAAAAAATAATATTGAAGTAGAAATAATAGATAGTTTAATGAAATGGTATTGTAGAGAGCTAAGTGTATATAAATTTATAAAAAAGTTATCATCTATAAAGAGAAACAAATCTTAAACTAAAAGATAATATAAAATATTTATTGAGAAAGTATTTCTAAATTAATAATATTCATAATTAACTGAAGCAAAGCGTGGTGCAGCGCCAAGCCTCAGTGCACGCTAACACGGCTGAGCATCTACTCTTTGGTGTCACCTTATTTGAACTTTTTCAGAGAGAGCACACTGTGCAAAAAGTCGATTTCAATGTAAAAGAACCTTAACTTGCAATCTAGTCTATAAAAAAACAAAAAATACTAAAAATGCCTTTTTCAAAACATAGCATGTTTTATGTCTTTTTTTCAGTAAAGAGAAATCTTTTTCGGAAAACTAACCACACCATCCAAAAGCTGACTTACAAATACATCAATAACGCTATTTACAACATTTTCTTACGATAAGAGTAAAGGCTAAAAAATGTGCTGAAACAGTGACCTTAAGCACTCGCGTGGCGGGCCCGGGACGCCTCAAATAGGGTTTAAGTCTAAGAAAGTCAGAGTGACCCAAGCACCTGATTTATTTTTATTTTTGATTTGTCTTTGTCATTTATTAAGATTGTGTGAATATTTTTCTTAGACTTGGAGGCTATTAGTATATTTTATATTTTAGAAGGAGTTTTTATTATTTTTTTTAATAATTCGCCATTGTAATAATGTAATAACAAAAAACACATTTTTTTATTTTACGGGTAATTAAAAAATGTTCTTATAGCTACCTAATGTTTTATTTTTTAAACTTTATTAACGGTAGTCTGTAGAAAATTATGGTTTCCTACCTTATCGATGTGGTTAATTTTTCAGCCTTATAAAATTATTTATAAAATTAATAGCTATTTCATGAGAAAAAAAAGTGTTGATGTTCATCCTTGACATTTCTAAGAATAATCTACGCCAGACTTGGTGTGATTGTTTTAAAATAAGATGAGAAAGACGTAAAATCAGTTGACAAACGAATGATGTATGATCTGATTTTTTGTCTTTCATTTCCAAACCACAATTTATGTCACTGAAATCAGGTATTTTGTATTCTTCAGAGAATCAGAAATGTGCGAAATTTTAAAATTAGTAGTGTTATAAGGCTGAAAAATCAAATCAACCTCGTCAATGAGGTAGGAAACTTTAATTTTCTTCTGACTGCTTTTATTAATAACTTTGGAAGTATAGCTGTTGTAGTGTGCTATTAGTTTAATAATTGTTCATTTTTTGTTATAATTAATATAGTGAACTAAATTTAGTCGTATGAAAGAAAGTCTTCAAATGTACCTGCAGTTTGGGTAAGAAAGAATAGATGAAAGTATTCATAGTACGTACTGCAGTGTCTGTCTGGATCAGCTTTTAAAAAAACTATTTTCTAGTTGATCATTCATTCTGTGATTCCATTACTTTCTCGTTCGGTTGTAAATTAAATATTCTCTTGTAATACGATGGTGTAATCTAAAAATTTATCTAACTTTCTATTTGTACCAGCCATACAATAAATAACGTGGTCGATGTAATGGTCCCACAATAGTAAAAATGTTTTATATTGAAACTGAAAATAATTTTGTTTCAGGCAAATCTTGAGTATCTGTGAAATGTTTTTTCGTAACTTATTAATTAGTTTTAGATTTTTTTTATGCTTTGTATCTCTAAAACCTGGATGCTTGTTAAATGATAATTAAATAACATGATTATTAAATTATATAGTATTTTATAGTTTTTTATTTTATTTATATGTTCTGTTGAATTTTTGAGCTGAAACTAAGTTCAGAACTGGTATCGTATGCGATAAGTTCTATTCATTTTTTTAATAAATAATTTATACCATGGTGAACTATTTTACGAAACTACTGGTCTGATAGGCATATTGTTTTTACGTAGTTTTAATAATAAATGTAGTTGTAGTGTTTTTGCATTCATTTGGACAATTAAAAAGTATTAAAGGGTTAACAGGATAGTAGAGCTTTTAGTAAATCTGTAGCTTCTCTTTAAAGTTTGTAAGAAAATCTTTTTTTAATATTCTTGTTGTACATACTTCGGAAGAAAGTACTAAGCTAAGAAAAAAAACGTATCTTGATTAGTTTCAAACAGATAGATGTAATAATTAATGAAAGTGTTAGTAGAAATATCAATAAAGTTATATTTTAGTGTTTAATTAATAGATTTCAATACATTTTTTTTTATCGATAAAAACCATTTACCACTTCAAAATACGGTTTGATTCAATTGACCACTTTTTTTTATCTCGATCTAATTTATTTTGAAAGTTTTTCTTTTTATAAGGTATTCTATATGAAACTTTTTGAATCAAATGATTTTTAACAAATAAATTTGTTTGGATTTGGAAGAGACTTTTAAAAAATACAACTATTCATCACATTCGTTTCCAGATACTGTGTCGTGTTGTCATGCCACTAGGAGTGCTATCTCTGTACATTTCGGTTATTGTACTTTGAGTCTGGTTTCTCTTACTTAAATTTTTCTTATCGTTTTGAATTTGTTATAAAAACTTAAAAAAAGGTTGATTCTTACTGAATTTGTATTATATTTGCATGGAGACAAAGGTAATGGGATAACGTCTCTGCAAAAATTTTTTAGAAGCTTGTTTCTGCTTTTTTTGATTTTCTAACTATGACAACGTATTGTGTAATATAAAATGTACACAATTAAGACTATGAAGTGACTAACTACACTTAAGATTTATAGTAGAAAACAAATTTTTTCTTACATTTTGACTATTCTAAGTTCCTAGACAACGTCTTTTGCGTAAATTCTGATTAGGAGTAACAATATAAGTAAAAACTAAACATCCATCTATTACTTTTAGAAGAAGTTGTGTTCATTTGGTGGAAGTACTAGAGAAAAGTCCGACTTTTTTTATCTTTTAGGTTATTATTGCGCAAGCACGTATGTACATTACCATTAAAAGCTCTAATGGTTTTCGAATACATTTATGTGACCTATTGTCAAAAAGTGACTTTGAATTTTATTGAAATATTTTCAAGTTAAAAATTTTCTTTTGACAATTTTCCATACGAACATATACAAAGTTAATGGATTTTTTTTCATCACTTCCTTGGGTGAGAGGGACTCTGATGCATTTAAGTTTTGTATTATTATTTTTTGTTGAGACGGGCATAAGTTTAAGCTGAGTAAGACAGATGATATTTTATTAGTATGAAAGTACATGCTTTCTTTCTCTCTCTCTCTCTCTCTCTCTCTCTCTCTCTCTTTCTCTCTCTCTCTCTCTCTCTTTCTCTCTTGGACGACATAAGGTCAACTGACATGAAAATAAGGGTAGACTAGAGAGCCCAGAGAGTATTTATTTATTTTACAGCTGTTCTGACAAACTAACGGCTCTGCGTTGCTGTGTTACTCAGCATATATCCTACCGTTATTGACATAGTAACAAAAACTACCTTAGATTTATTGCATATTAATTACTCACACATATATAGGGACTGATATTTTTAACTATGGATTGAAAGTTGAAAATGCGTATATGAGGAATAAGTTTCTCAAAGATTCGAGACAAGTTGTGGTGGAAGCCCAGAGAGTATCACGGAAAATGCTATAAACGTGACATCTAAAGAGAATGAAAAACAAGTGAATGAGTTGAATTAAGAATAATTAAGATTAAATAAACGCAGTAAATTCAACACACTCCCGTAAACAAGAAATTTTCATCGTAAAACTCCTTAGCCTTCGATACCAAATCAACTTTCACTGTAGGTAAGGCTTAAGTCAGAACATTCGCAATCATCTACTAAGTTGAAAAACACTTTGATTTAAACTTTCTATCCTTGTTGCTTCCTGAATTAAGTGCACCTCAATACCGATGTGTTTAGACCTGGCGTAAAAAACAGGGTTTGTAGCCAGCTTTCAAGCTGACTCATTATTGTAGATCACTGTCATAGCTGAGTTTAAAAATCCAAGTTGTTTCTTTAAATTTGATAAGAAAATAGCCTTTTTGGCCACGTCAGAAAGGCTCCAGATCATGTGCTTGGCTTCAGTTGAGGATAAAGCTACTGTTCTTTGCTTTTTCAAACACCATGAGATTGCACCAGGAAACAGAGCTAGAACACATATCCAGAATAATGACGCCTGTTTGAGCTTGGGCGGTTCTCAAAACGTAGCCCCAGCTGTCATTTTTTACGAGTAGAGCCTCTACTTAAATGCTTCAAGTATTATAAGTTTCTTAAGAAAATTAATTCGAAACGTGGAGTATGCTATTGTAACGTCGGTAAACTAAAATTACTAATAATTTTTTCCTCGCTCATTCCTTAAAATATTTTCGTGTTGTTTTGAAATTACTTTAAGCAAGGATCAACTTGCATCAGCAAAGAGATGAATCACCGGCAAGTTACTCTTACCTGCATTAAAATGACTTAGAATTAATACATATAGATCAATCGAAAATATTAGCAAAAGCCAGAATCGTTACGTATAGTTAAAAACAACCAGTGCACACTGCACCATTAGCAAGCAGCTACACAACATATTAACTACAACAAGCCTAGTAAACCACTTTATTAACTTTCAAGGAATTACCCAATTTTTACCGTTCAAGCTCGCAAGATCATCACTTACCGAGTAACCCTTTTGTATCGCAATAATAATTTCATAAACATACTGCAATAGTTTAATTTATAAGCTAGCTAAATTTTATCACTTTTTCAAATGTAAAGGAAAACGGGGAATTCAGCCCTTCCCCTTCTTCTGACTCGGAGGTTTTGAGAGAGGAAGAATCTGTACTCCTACCTCCAATACAGGTAACGGAATTTCTGATTCCCTGATTCCCAGTTCCAATTCCCAGGGCACCATGATCCGACTCCCTGACCAATGACTAGCAGCGCAAAATATGTTGACTAAAATTATATCGAAATTCTGAATAATTTTTGCAACACTTTAATCAGTCAAACTACTCGTAAACTTAATTATGGTCACTCGTGACAGACTAAGTACCATTATTTTTATCATTATCCTTACTATTATTATTATTACTATTATTATTATTATTATTATTATTATTATTATTATTATTATTATTATTATTTGCGCTCTTTTTGCAACAAGTTAAGTTGAATAAACAAACAGTGTTTAGCATTAGTAGACATTTGTAATATTCTATTTTGATGTTAATATTAGGTTATAATGAAATTCTGTAAAATTTGGATGTAAAAGAGAAAGTAAGAGCAGGAGTAAGTAAATCATCTTCCCTTCTCTCGACGCACGTAGGAGAGAAAGCCGGATGTGGGAAGGGCCAATTTCTGAGTGGCTGAACTAGAGCAGCTCCAGCCAATTAGATTTTCAGCTATTTTACTTTCTTTAAGATTAAGCTCCCACAAGTTTTCCTGTGTCATTTTTGAACCAGCGCGTCACCGAGGTCCGCTACTCCTTATAAAAAGACCTGGAGGCTCCGAAGCCAACACTCTTAATTTTTACCCCTCGAACGATAGACTGTATAGTAAGAGTACACCTCTGCTACCTCCCAGCTTACTTCGAGGTGAGGACATGGCAGTTAATTTTCGCCCTCGAACGGTTGACTAGGAGTCTGTCTCTGCTATCATACGTTCTTCCACGAGTGCGGCTTAAACTTCAGCATCGGACGCCTCGCGCTGGTTCTCCACGTATACGATCTTAGTACTTAAAATAAAAGTAAGTTATTTCTAAGCATTAAAATAGTGAAGCTTGTATTTTCTTTTATTTTCTTTGGTCGTGATGGGAATAAATAATCGAGTGTTCTTGCGTAAAATCTAGGTCAATCACCTCTACTCGGGATGGTATTGGTGGCTCCTAGACCGGTTGCAAATTTAAACTTAAACTAATCCCTTGCGTAACCTCTAGAGCAACTACATTGACTTGTTACAATACTGGTAACCTCTAGATGGCGAGCGGGAAATTATTTGATACGTTCCTCTGGGTAACATCGATAACCCAAGAGCGCGTCGCGAGTGAGTGCATCGGGATACTGCACAATAACCGATCCGATTTAATACCACTAGATTTCCTCTGTACAGTTAAAACCCCGTCGAAAATACTCCATAACGTTTAACGGAACTATTCTCTAGCCCTGTGTCTCACCTACGTGGCCAGTGCTGGTCCCCAGTTATTAAGCGCAAGCTTAGACTTGAATAAATCGTCGCGCCGACTTAATACTATCCATATTGGCTGTCGAATCAATACTATGCGTACGATAGAATATTAGTATCTCTTCTGAGTCTTCACCGCCTTATACTTTGGCGCGATTACACGTAACTCAGCACTGTATTTTTTTTTTTTTTTTTTTTTTTTTTTCGTTACAAAATTTAAAAGTATCATGAATTAAAGCTCTGAAGTTTTAGTCTTTTTTCAAATTCTACACGAAAGCATTAAACTTTTTTTATTATCCTAAGGTAATTTTATCTTAAAAACAATTTATTACCGAAATTGCAAGTATATTAATAAAAAGTTGTAAAGCTTGGTATCTTAAACGTCAAGCCTATTGTGACCGACTAGTCTCTCTCTCGTTAATTCATGATAATAGATGAAGTGATGTGTGATTGGTCGTCTTCATTTATATTTTTTTTTATGGGTCGAAATATGTTTGTTGTCATTTAATGTGGATAGCTAACGCTGTGCACTAATTCTGTTCTAAATACGTGCACGCGGGGCGAAGAACAGGTCTATCGCCGCGCGTTGCGCAGTGCTTGTGGGGCTTTAATGCATGACCCATTACCGCAAGCTAAATATCATCTTATAGAAAATGGGTTTCGGTAGCGTCTACCTCAAGCGGTCCTACAGCACCACCCGGGCATGGCGAGCGTACGACGAGGGGCATTCTTCCTTTGGTACTGACTTGGTCGAGACACTTGATCTTTCTGGTGCCAACTGGGAATCCGCCATACATTTGTGTTGCGCTTCAATGCACCAAGGCACTTAGCTTCAATGCTTGATTCAGAATAGCTTAAATGCTCCACTATTATTTGCTTTAACGCATCCACGTTAATTATCATTTCAAATACATTACCATTTTGGCGTAAGCGCATATTTGTTATCGCTTAAGCGCTACTTCTTCTTTCTTTGCTATTAGCTCACTTTTTTGTACGCCTTTGTTAAAATATCATGTTTTGGTTGATATAGTGATTTGTGTACATTATTGAAAGATATGTATTGTTAAGTTCGCTGCATTACGCCTTGGTACTTAAACGAAATGCCGTCACGCTTGTTTCTTCGAATTTTGACGTCTTTGCATGCAATTATCATTTCATTTTCAACTTTCAGCGAACGTCCAGGGAAGCATTGGATGGCAGTGAAGCTCTCTCTTGCTTGTTCCGGTTATGCAATAACGCCAACGTCGTAAGTACAAGGACGGGAATATCATATTATTTCGGGCCTCCTCGATCTATGGCTAAGCCACAGTGACGAGTGCTCGTTCCTCATTCCTTATCCTCCCTAATCACTCAGTGTTCCATTTGGCTGAGGAGAAGGATACCCGCACAGTGCGTGCTAGTATTTTTCAATACGTAGATAATTCGAAATTTATGTAATCACGACACCCATCACTTCATCACACGCATGTAGAGAATCTATTCTCCCTCGTCAACTTGACTTTCCCTTTCAGGCAAAGTTCCACATGATTTGTTTCATTCGTTCTCAAAGAACATCGTGACGCGAAAAAGAACGTCACACTATATACAATTATAAAGTTTTTCAAATCACCAATATAAATGTCCATTATAAATATCTAAGCGTTACCGAAAATTAGAACTATTAATTAACATAGAGCTTCCAACGTATTCTTAGCATTGTTAAAATTTTAATACCGTAATTGCCGAATAGAAAGTGTAAAACAATACAAAGATGTACAATCTTTCAGTTTATTCTTTATTGAATATTTTGCAGATATGGATGATTCTCCCGTAATTTGCTCAGTGCTCAATTTAGACTTCAAATTTTCAATTTTTCAAGTAAAACTTTTTGATACTTTTTTTACTTGTTTTTATTGCTTTTTAGTTTTTCCTAAACCAGTATCAAAAGTATGTTCACTACAAAATGCTCATGTCAAAAGTCAAAAGTTAATTTACTTTTTGATGGTGGGGTCGGAACTGACCTATACATGGCAAAGATACCTTTGATTAATTTTGCTTTTTCATAGAGAAAGCTTGTATTAATAAAATGTTAAGTGAAGATATGTGAGAAATGTTTTGTGTATATTGCGTAAAGTAACAAAACACCATTTTTTTAAATGTGAGTGTAGTGTGTGTGTGTGTGTGTGAGAGAGAGAGATTATATATGTTAGTGATTATGTGTGTGTATGTGTGTGTAGTTATATTTATAGGGAGTTACAATAATTTTTGATCTTCAAAAACTAATTTAAGAATTAACCAGCTGAGCTTTGACTGCTTCTTAAAAGTATTCTTTGTTGTTGTAAATAAATAAATATTAAATAAGTGAAACAATGTTTTTGAAACTAATTGTAAATTTCTTAAGAATATTAAAATCCTATTATAAAAAAAAATCTCAGAGAATTAATTTTTTTGACCCCTGACAAAAAATTTTATCAAATCACTATTTAAGTCTAAGTTCTAATGTATTGTTTCATTCAATAGCTGTTATCATACTTAGAAAATAAAATAACAAGTAATGCATATTTCTTATAATTTTATAAGAGAATAGAAGAGAAAAAAAGAGTCAAAACCGCTAAATTTTACACGTATTCTCAAAAACTAGTTTGTTTGATACTGTTGCGTCGCGACACATATTTTTATGCCTAGGCTTTCGCCTTATAGCCTGGGATCGATAGCACGGAGACAGGGGGGCTCTTATGACTTGGGCCGAGTCCGTCGGCTCGCGTTGGGTCCTAACTGGGACTTATCCATCAGCACACGGGGATCTGGGGATTTCGTCTTCCCGATCCTTACCGTGTGCGATCGTCCGATAATGCGCCCTGTACCCTAGCTTCATGTCAGCGGCTTACGGGGGCTACGGAGTTCATCGTAGTCCCGATGGCCGCGATCTCTGAGCGTCTGGGAGAGACGTTAAAATTCTGTTCACGCCAGCTAAAGTAACGTTAGCGATATCTCCTGGACCAGTGGCGGTTTGTCCAGCTGCGCGTGAGAGTCAGGATCACACACTGAAACTTTGTGCGGAACGATTCAAGGTAAAAGAAGAATAAAATATATAATTTGACAACTTACTTTTTACTGACTTGACTTAGGTGCAACTTGTGCACTGGGAGCAGGGCTCTTGTTCTCTAGGATAAACACTCGAGGTAGGAACCCGATGGGGAACTGCTTTCCATGCCTGTACGGGCTGCTTTTATTCACAATTTCTACGCGCTAAAGAGGGTTCGGCGTGAGGAGATTGGAGGTTTTTAATGGCTTGTAGTCAAATAGGATTCGGCTGAGTGTTTATGAGCTAATTGTACGGCACACACGCAGGCTGCCTCTCCCGCGTCCAGCTCTTATCGCGTCACAAAGAGGGAAAAAAGTTTTGGTATATCTTATCTCTTTCCATCTTTCTTTACACAGGTTAAAAATTGTTATACTCGCTAATTATCCTATTTGGCTCAATCAATTGGTTTGATGGCATTGCCCTTATAATTATCTCGGTGAATAAAGCTAGTGCCAATTAAAATGGTGAAAATCGGCGTATCTAGTGAAAGATTGCCGGAGGGTATTTAACGGCTCTGGCTTTATTCCTCGAGTTTATTGCTAAACCTTATTGTCAATGTATTGGGCGCATCGTTACTAGGGTATGAAGTATCATTGAGTAGTGTGCACCGTTTTCGCATAAGGTTACTGGATTTCACAGTATGTTGTTGCTTTGTTCGATTGTTATTTCTGTGGCTGTACTTAAATGCTGTGGTGTGCGTGCGTTATGAATGTTTAATGATGTTTGCGCGTGTCGACTGCCTTAAATATTTAATGAACTAGTTATTTTGAAAATTGATATTGTGCACTACTACTCGACGTTACACCCCTCCTCTTAAATTGATAGTAGGGGTCCCAATGGACACCTGGGAACAATACGCTGAGTAATTGGATAGTTGCTTAAATTATTGTTATTTGTATATGATTTATTCGATATTTGCTAGATTTATTGACAAGGAAAATTTCTTACAACTATGTACATATTTTGTTGTTAATTGGCCTGCATTTACCCAGGGTAACTTGTGGTTATAATAAGATCTCACTAGGAACCTTGTGATAAAGGGAAATACTTCCGAATAACTTTACCAGGACCAAACATACAATTATGGTTAGTGCATTGGTTAACTTATATGTACAAAAATTTATTTATTCATTTTTTAATCATATTGTTAGTTAAAGGCTTATATTTTAACTCAATGTAATTGGTATTTTATGATTCAAGCAAGTTTAGGTGTACAATAAAAAAAAATTCCATTTTTTTGTTTGTTGGGTCGCGTCCCAACGTTCTACCCCTCTCCTTAAACTCACACTAGGGCTTCTATGAAAGCCTTACTTAAGGAGAAAGTGGTTACATCAGTTATGTGTTGCAGATTGGCAGCTTGAGCGTTTACCGGTTGCGCGCCCATGTGCTTAAGATTAGTTATTTAGGAAATTGCGTGTAAGTGGTTGTCCGTTTTATTTGGGTTGCCGTTGGTGTTGTTAGTTGGATTATTTGCGTTGTAATTTTGCATGTAGTCTAGAATTTTCAACGCTTCTATTGGTGGTGGTGCGTGTCTGTTCTGGAGTGGTTGCATTTCGATGTCGTTTGGTAGTGGGTTATCTTCGTATTGATTGTTTGGTCGGTTTCCGACGAATAGAAGTAGTTTGGTAAGAGCGGTCCAGACTGCGGCAAGCTTATGCACTGACCAGCCATAGGTCTGGTAAAGAAGGTAACTATTAATTAGAGCTTCAGCCAGTGCTTTGATTGCGCTAACTATGATGTATATTGCGACAAAACCGGCGCTGGCTGTACCGAATGATGTCAGTTTGTTCCAGATGTGATTTCAAGTAGTGGTGGCTAGTTATTCAATGGATTTGTCGTTAAACAGTCTAAGTATTGAGTTTGTTCTACCTACGGTTTGTCCATGCATGTCTCTCGCTATATCGTTGAGAAGTGATGGTTGCTCTACGGGAAACATAATTCGATCTCTTAACTTTTCTAGATCCTTTTCCGTGTAGATTCCACTGGTTGCTAGATTTGGTGGTTCAGTGTATTTCCATGTTGCCTTTGTCATGGGTTTTACGGCTCTTGGTGGTTTGACTTCTGTTGGCACTCCTAGTATCTGGTACCATCTGCTCTCTAGTTTGAACAGTTGGGGAAAAATAGGGTCGCATGCGATGCGTGTCCCGTATTTTTTTAGGATTCTGGTCTTGGGTGTAAGGAACATTAATGCTCCGTTGTTTGCTACAGGGAGTTCTGCGTAACAGTTTTCTTCTTTTGCTAGTGTTACCTCTAATGGGATGCATTCGATTACTCGGACAGCTTCGCCAGTGATTGTGGCCATATATACTGGTTCTCCCATCATGGTGTATTCAAATTGATCGGGTGATTTATCAGCTATGGCTAAAGCGTTGGCTAACACCATTCGTTCGACTTTGCACCGTTGCATTTTAATATCGCGTGATTTTACTTGCGATCTAATGTGTCGTTCCACATAAATGAACTTGAAGTTGATGTAAGCGAATAAATCTATGTCTTCGAGATCTATTCCTTTGTTTTCAGCGAATGATTGTTCTTTCGATGTTTCGAAAATGAGCAATTTTGGGTGTTCAGTTCTAATAATGCTGTAACCGCACACTGTAGAACGTTTCTTTGCTGTAAAAGCAAAAGTGATATCGTCGGAAGTGAATGAGTATACTGTTTCTGGGTGCTCTTCAGCGAGGTCTTGAGTCTTGTCGGCGAGACCTCCAAAAAGTACACTGTATATATTGAAGTTACAATTCGATTGTGGTAAAACTTCCGAATACGTGCTACTACCATCGTTATCTGTACATTTGCCAAGGTTAAATTTGCATCTGGCTCCAGATGACAGTACTATTATATCTTGATGTAGGTTTACACGTGCATAGAATTCCTGTAGTTTAATTTAAATTGTCCCTTGGACGGTAACGTCACTCCATGAGCCATACTGGTCCGCATAAGACGACTTCTTGCATGTTCTGTCCGCAGTTAATGATCCTGCGAAGGTGGTTGCTGTACTGGTGGTTTTGATGATTTGTTCGCTGCTTACGAGGAGCAAACCTCGTGTGAATAGTCCAGTGTAATGCACAGTGTGGCAATCGTCACGAGATACGGTTCTATGAAAGTAGCCAAGCCGTTATGCATTGCCGAGCTATGTAAATGCATTCCGCAGTATGTTATGCTTCTATGTACTACCAACTTGCATTGGGTGACGTGCGTTTTGACATGGTTGTTAATTTGCAACAGCTGTATGCAAAGTTTATTGTTTGTTGGTCAAGTGTTGGGTTCTTGTTGGGAAGGAAAAAGGTTGGACTGGGTTTTGGGGAGATAATTAAATGCTTGAGATGCAAGGTGCGCGTGCCTGGTATCATTCAGCTGTCGATTCGTCGCTAGAGCTGTTGTTATTTAGGTTCTGCTTACTCGAGGGGTATAGTTTTGACGTCCTTAACCTATTCACGTGTACAATTGTATGCTCGTTTTCTGTTGCTATTTTAATATTAGAGTTATTCAAGATTTCTAGTATTTCATGGGGTCTCGTAAAGTGATTATCAAACTTCCCTTTTCTTGCTCCTTTCGTAAGAATACGTAGTCTTATTATAATATTGTTTAGATTTTTCTCTAGAATTTATTAAATTGTTAAAAGTAAGTTTCCTAATGCTATTTAATTACTAATTTGATAAGGAAATCTTGATAAGTAGGTATTTGGTCTTCTTCCTTCAGTGGTGCTGACGAAAGTAATCTTGCTAGTTTCCCAAACACCACTTCATATGGCGTGTGCTTGAAACTCTCTTGTACGCTGGTGTTGTAGTTGAGCGTAGCCAGCTCCACCCAATGGTCCCAGTCTCTATCACTGTTAGCATACTGCTTCAGGTATTCTCCGAGAGCATAATGCGATCTCTCTAAATGCCCGTTCGCTTGAGGGTGTAACGCGGTCATCCTCACTCTTTTTATTTTGAAGCGCTTAGCAACTTTCTGTATGAGATTGCTCAGAAAATTTCGCCCCTGGTCTGTTAGTATGACCTTGGGTGCTCCAAAGAGGCAGACGAAATCTTACTAATATATAAAGCCAATCCGCTAAAACTGTTGTAATCGCTAACCGCGAAAACTACTGAACCGATTATGCTGAAATTTTGCACACTGATTCATGATACTTTCTAGATGGTTTTAGTATAGTTTTTGTTTCAAAAAATTTAATAATAATAACAATAAATGAGCTCAAAGTTTTGCAAAACACGCCAGCTTTTCACTTTAGTTTAGTAAAATCCGCTAGGTGGCATCGACATAAAATCGAAGCTACCTGCAACATAATTAAATAAGTGTGGTTATAAAACGCTGGAGCGTCTCCATAGTGTTGTAGTCGAGTTTCGGCAATTCAACGAGCTGTACAGAGAATGCTGATAATAGTCTTGCAGCTGGGTATCCCGGTTACGGACGACACTCTTCTCTAAGGGGAAAGGGACCTAAGTGTTCATTCACCCTGAATCTCAACGAGTGCAATAAAAAAAAAAAAATTAATTCCAACCAATGCCGTCTCTGCCACAATACCAGGAGACACATCTAGCCAGAGCATAATCTGCACCAACTCTTCAGAGTTGTGTGACAGTCCCACCATCCCACCTGGTGCAGTTAGAGAATTTGTGGCTACAAATGTAAGCAAGGGAAAACAGCTCTGAGGGGCACGGGCAGCCACAACGGCTACCTTCTTGGTCGTCGGGTCCCCAACACGCTAACCCACATGTTCCCGTCTAACGATGAGCGGTTGGTTATCCGGGGAATGACCCGAGACGAGATATTCTTTGGTCAGCGGCGTACCTCCCCCCATCACAGTCTCCGTACTTCGAGACTCCCAGGGTAAGAATCAAGCAACCCGTAGCCATCTCTCCATTATCAGGAATAATAATAAAAAATAGCCTGGAAGTTTCACCACTGGCGCTTTTTAGGGCCATTATAAGTATTTACGTTCCCTACTTAACCATCAATTTTATCCGTTCTTTTTAGGGGCCACCTAAGTATAAACTGCCTTGCCAACAAATACATTTTTATTACCATTTCCGAAAACAATTCGTCGACTAAAAGACTATATTAACTGAAGACAGGCACTATTAAATCAAGTCAGCCATTCACTGGCAGACGTCACCTGCGGAGTTGTTCTTCGCAAGGCTGGAAAACCCGGTGACCGACGACCCTATACTACCCTCTCGACTCTAAGCATTCAACCAGGAATCACTGATCCTCTTCACGGTCTGCGTGGGGCAAACCTATAACAGCTATGAAGGAAAAAAAACTTGACTCAACGGGACAGCCTCCACTGGACAAGTATCACTAACCAATCTCCCCATCTAAGATCACTAAAACAACTGAATCTGCAAATAACAAAGGTGCTTTAGACACCAACGTCTTCGAAGTTATACCGGGAGACGTTGGAAAAGAGCACTACAACTAGCCCCAAAGCTTCGGACTTGGTAATTTTTTTCCCAATCAGTCTGGGTCTTCAACAGCAAGCCAGAGAAGATCACCCTGAGGTATCCAGGCAGTCACAATTGCTGTTAACTGCAGTCAAGAAAGAGTGAACTTAAGAAACTCACCGGTCTTTTTTAGGGCCATCGGATGTCGAACTACCTTGCCAACAAATATATTAGAACTTAAAAAAGTTGACAGAAAACAGCTTGTAGGGGTCACAAGAATTTTAAGCATGCCAAAAGTCGCAAGAGGGTGAATTGGAAGAAAAACTTTAAGTGTATCTAGTAAATACAATTTTTCTTAGGCGTCAATAAACTAACGCAGAAAATTAATCGAGATTGAAACAGCAGCATCAAAATCGACAACCAAAGAGTCAATTACGTGAGAGATCAGCTTTTCATTGTACCCTCACAGCAATTTCTGAAATCTTTAAAGATCCTACTTCAGATTTTTTAATGAGAAGAAAATGTATTTGTGTTTTTGTGGCAATAAAAATGTAGAATTTAAGGTTCAGGACTTTGTTGCTCTTGTAATAAAGTTGTGAGATATGAGAAAAAAAATTTTTTTGTAATATAAATTTTTTGGGGGTTTAAAATCTTAACAGCTTAAAAAAATAGCCGTTTTCGTAAATTACACGGGAGAAACTTTAAATCAACGGCTTCTCATGGCCACTGATTATTTTATGGCATAAAGAACGCACGGTACTTTTCAGCATAAGTATTTTTTTGAATTTTTACACCTTATTATTTGACCAAATAAATTATATGGATTCCGGAAAAATATGTTTTTAATAATAAGATTTTTGTTCTGAGATGTATCAGGAATATGTGTAAAATTTCTAACTTAAAATGTTTCACATTACATGTCAACACACTACGGTGTTTTATTTAGTAAGTCTCGGGCGAAGCCGAGACTGGGGGCTGCTAGTGTTTGATAAAAGCGTTTGCTATTGTTGCAGACGTTGCGTCCTTTAACGGTACAGCGATGCAGAACTTGGAAAGTTGATCCTGCATCGTCAATATGTATTCGTTTTCTTCTAGGGTCTTTGGTAGTCATCCTACGATGTCAAGCGCTACCTTGTCAAATACATTTCCGGGTGTATCTGTATCAGCATAGGTTGTTTGGTTTTCAGCCTGACTAATTTTTTTAACTGGCAATTTAGGCACTGTTGTATGCGATGCTGTATATCGTCCTTTAGTCCTTCCCAATAATACTCTTGTCGAATACGATTGAACGTTCTGGAAACACCACGGTGTATTTTGATGGGAGAGTTGTGTGCTTCACAAAATATTGGGTCTCTATCTTGCCTTTAAATGTACTTGAGTGTGCTCTTACATACTATCATCTTGGCTCTACAGTTTTTAAACGTAGTCTTAATGGTGCTAAGAATACTGGGCCAATCTAAATTACAGATCGTCGTGCTCTGAGCTATGCTTATCATTTGTATTTCTCTATTTTCTAATATTTCTTTTAGGTTATTCAATAACTTACGTAGTCTATCCTTTATGACTAATTGTGACACATTGTCTTCGTCTTTTATACAAACAGCAAATTGACGTATTTTTTTGGTTAGCTTCCTAGTTGTTATCTCTTTTAAACCAATTTCTTGAGTCGTCGGTATTTTATTAGCTTATAATAGTTGACGTACACCTTCGTCATAAGGGTTGCCTGTCGTATCTACAAAGTATCTTACATTATCTAGTCGGCGTTCGAATATTTCCTTTGTTTCGACGATGTTGGCTTGGGATGAATTTCGCTCGGAGGTTGCTGGAGTAGCGTCATCTCCCAAATTGCTACGTCCATCTCACTAGTTTACCTCACAACTTCGTTTGTCATGTTCAAGGTCGAAGAGCCGTTAATCAATTGCCATGTCTCGGTGGTGTCGATTTTAAGAGGGTGCCCTCTTTTCTTTTTGACCTTGCCTTTTTCTAATTTTCTCTGATCTGTAGCATTCGGGTTTGCTGTGGGGTTTTTTTCTTGGGTTGGTGCTGTTTCACTTGCTATCTTCTTGGGACGTCCCCGCTTTGTCTTCTGTAGTTGTATGTGCGTTCCTTGCGTGGTTTGCTGCTGTAAAGTGGCAGTGGAGTCGCAAGTTAGTTTGGTATTAGTCCCTTTTTTGTCCTTTAAATCTCTGGCCGTTTGAAACCTTGTTACCACGTTTATTAGCTCTGTTGTTATAGGGTTTCTTGACAGTGCGTCCGCAGGCGAGTTTAAGCGACCAGGTCTATGAATGACGTCATAGTCATATTTAGATAATTTAAGTCGCCATTTTTGGACTCCGGTGTTTAAGTCTGCTGTTTGAAACCAGACGAGTGGTTGATGATCGGTTACGATTCTAAATTTGCGACAACATACGTAGGGACGGAATGTTTGCACCGAATGCAATACGGCAAGTTCTTCTTTTTCATATGTGTCGTATTAAAGTTCTGGTCCTCTCAGAACGCGTGAGGTGTATGCTATGGGTAGGTCAGTACCGATCTTTCCCTGGGATAGGATGCCGCCGATAGCATAACCCGAGGCGTCTGTAGTTATTATAAAAGGTTGGTTCATATCAGGGAGTTGTAGTATAGGGGCAGTATGCAGTGCCTCTTTCTGGGTCTGAAAGGCTTTTTCCTGGTCTTCCGTCCATTTGAAAGACTCATTGCTTTTCAAGAGTTTGCATAGTGGTTTGGCCTTTTTGGCAAAATCCTTGATGAAACGCCTGTAGCATCCTGCAAATCCTTGAAACTGGTGCACATTTTTAATATTTCTGGGCGTAGGGTAGAATTTGACTGCTTCAATTTTTTCTGGGTCTGGTTGCAATCCTTTTTCGCTGATTATATGACCCAAGTAAAATACCTTGCGTTGCATCAGTTTACACTTGCTAGGTTCTAGTTTCTAATTGGCTTCTCTTAGTTTCTGCATGACTTGATTAAAAATCTTTTCGTGCTCCTCGAGCGTTTTTGCGTAGATGACAATGTCATCCATGTATACGAACGCACCTTTGCCGATCAGTCCATTTAAAGTGCGAGACATGGCTGACTGGTATTCTGCAGCGGCATTTCTTAACCCAAATGGCATTCTTACAAATTTTAAATAGGCATCGAGAACGCCAATTTGTGGGAATCGTTTGGGTGCACTAAGATTTGGTGAAATCCCGATTTACAATCTATGACTGTGAAATATTTTGCATTTCCAACTTGATCCAAGATGTCAATTATATAAGGGAGCGGAAAACTCATTGGGATGGTTTTTCTGTTCAAAGATCGAAATTCAAGTACCACTATCCATTTGGGCTTACCACCTGTGCTCTTTTTCGGCACAATCCACAGCGCGGTATTATACCCGGAGGTTGATCTTTTGATGATGCCATGGTCGAGCAACTCTTATACTTGCCGTTCGACTTCGGGTTTTAACGCGGGTGGTAGCATGTATTACTTAGTGGCTACTGGGATATCATTGATTTTAGGTATACGATTGGTGGATGTGAGTTCATCGCTACTAAGGAAAAATCGCTCGTGGTGGCGGTTACGCAATCTTTCGGCTTGCTGCCGTTCATCTTCTGCTAAGTTACTCAATTCTATTAAAGATCGTAGGTGGTGATGTCTTGAAGCGCGATCTTCACCGAGAGAGTTGTCACACTTATGTATGGCGTAGATTCTTTGCAGGAAGTGAGCGTCTACTGCCTCGCAGGTTGCAAGGGGTATGTCTAGCTCCGCAAACGCATTATCGATCGAGTCTAGGTACGTTTGTTGCTCACCAGCACTGGTAAATATGTTGGTTACTACCGAATCACTAGTGATGTGATTGACATTGTCAGCTTCTTGCTCTGCATTGGGTTTGTAGTCGTCGTGACTACTCTCTTCATCTGGGGTGACGGTAGGTTTTTTGATGACACTGGTAATCTGTTTCTTAATAAATACTTCAATTGCTTTAGTGTCTCTTTTCCTTGAGGGAATGCACTCTCCATTGAGTATTAATACTTGGCTATGAAATTTTATTTTTACTCTATTCTGGGTTAGGAAGTCTGAGCCAAGTACTCCTTCGAATAGCAGCTCCGTGTTGTTTCGGATCACCTGGAAATCTGTTTTGAGACTGCCAAGGTATATAGTCACACGGCCCAGCATCTGTTTATTGCTAGAATCAATTCCTCCTATTAATGAAGTGTTGGCATCTACTATAGTTTCTTCTGGAACTTCTCTATCTTGAATTATGCTTACTTTTAAGCCGGTTTCTATCAATAACTGTCTCATAGGTTTTTGTATGTCAAAATATAGTAGGTTTCATAGGGTTCTTTTATTGTTTATTTGACATGAATCACTGTCATCCAAAGCGAAACCCTGTTTAAATCGGGTTACTCGCCCTGGAAATTTTAATAAATTGTATGCGTAATTACTTTCGCACTTCGTTTCTTCTAAAAATTGTAGTCCTAAAATTCCATCGTAGTGTAGAATCATGGGTTCTTCAATCACGTGGAATGTAACCAGAAATTCAAAAATCTGAAGTGTAATTGTGCCTATTGACGAAATAGTATCACCAGTGATTCCTTAAAAATTCATGGTGTCATATTTATTAATCATTGCTGCGTCTGAGACACTGTCGTACTTAAGCAGGGTTTCGTGTGATCCAGAATCGATTATTAAGTTTGTGGGTTTTTCTATTAAATTTAAATCCAAATAGGGCACATGGCTGATTAGAGTCTTGATGTCTATTGTGTTAATTCGGGTAACATTTGGATGAGATTGGTCGAGCGCGTTTGGGTTTCTCGTGCTCCCAAGGTCGCGCTCGTCGCTCGGGGGTCTGGTCCGTTTCCCTATCTTATTCCTTCATTATAGTGGCGCTTCCTGCAGTCTTGTATGGTATGACCATGATTTTTGCAATATGCATACATTCTGCAATCGGCCGATGTATGCCCAGATTTACGGCATGTACTGCAGTTTGGTCGATTGTATCCTTGGGATTGCTTCTGTCAGCAGCTGCTGGCTACATATCCTTGCCGGTTGCACAGTTGGCATTTAGGCTGATTTTTCCGGCACTCAGAGCTGGAGTGACCAGGTTTTCGACAAAGATGACAAAATGTGGTTGTTTTTGTAATCGTGGGACACTGGAATGCCGTGTGGCCGTTTGTGTTGCATAGTTGGAAAATCGGCTGATTCATTAGCTTATAGCAATTAGCTGCTGTGTGGCCTGTCTTCGTGCAAATCTGACATAGTTGCCGCTGTCTGCATTCCTGCTCGGTATGGTTTGGGTTGCAACATACAGCGCATCTAGCAGTAATGCTGGGCGGGTTAATATACTGCATTTATTGGCAGCATGTTCTAAGTTTTTGCATAATTGGCAGGTAACGAGAAGGTTGCAATTATCGTTCGTGTGTTTGATTGACCAGCACCTTTCACAAAACATTACGTAGCGTTTTCCTAGTTGCTGCTCTCGTTGCACTCCTTGGTGACGTAGGGCCTTCTGGGTTTGTATGGCTTTTTCTATCTGAATTGCCTTCTTAACTATATCTTTTATTGTTTCATCGTCTTTTACGGCAATTTTTGCCTTAATTTCTTGCCCAAGTCCGTTCCTGAAAAACTCAATTGCGCCTTGTTGAAGGGAAGGTAAGTAGACAGCTGGGACTGGAGTATTGTCTTTCAACCGCTTTACTTCTGTAATTTGTTGCTGCAGGTCATGCAAGTGATTGGCATATGTTATGACGGTTTCATCGTCACGTTGGTAATCGTTTCCCATCTCACCTAGTAACTGGTAGATGGTCTTTGTAGGCGCATAAATGGTCTTAACTTGTGTTTTTAGCGCATCAAGATCAGTGAATTGTATTCCGCGTATTGCCATTCTAGCTTCACCAATTAGTTTGCTCCTGGTGAGTTTTGTTGAATTTTCTTCATCTGCTGCACTCACCATTTCCTTGGCTTCATCGCAGCCTTCAAGGAATACACTCAGTGGTATGTTACTACCGTTGAATTTGGGGATCACCTTCTGGGCGTCTTTCAGCGCTACTGGCTGTGCCATACTTTCTGGTGGCGGTACTGTTGAGTCGGGTAGCGTGTTTTTGTTGGGATTCCCTTTTGAGGGGTTGTCGTTAGGAGCAGGTAATTGCGCTTCTGAGTATTTAGTGCTTGTAGTGCTTGAGCAGGTATCTGATGGCGTAGCTAAATCTGCAGCTAGTTCTTTCTCTTTCTCTTCCACGGAGCATGCTGTTATATTTGTGGGATTCCCTTTTGAGGGGTTGTTGTTAGGAGCAGGTAATTGCGCTTCTGAGTATTGAGTGCTTGTAGTGCTTGAGCAGGTATCTGGTGGTGTAGCTAAATCTGCAGCTAGTTCTTTCTCTTTCTCTTCCACGGAGCATGCTGTTATATTTGATGAAACAGGGGATCTGGGAAGGGAGTTGTAATTTGCCAGTTTGGAGTTTTCAGTACTAGCAGCGAGGAACCGTGGTGTAGCAAATTTATTTACCTCGCCTTTTAAGGACTGGTCAGATTGTGCTTGTTTGCGCATTATTCTCGTACCACTTATTAGTTGGCGAGTGCGCTTGCAACAATTTTCTTTTTTTCTTTTTTTTTTTTTTTTTGTGTGTTGTAACTCCTTAACCTTTTAGGATTTACTTCAGAAGTTTCTGGTGTCTTCGTATATTTAGGGCAGAAGAAATGTGACATAAAAAGCTCGTTTGAATTGTTATATTTCTTTATTTAAAAGTCAGTTATTTTTGGCCATCGCGGCTCGGACTGCATCGATTTCTGCCTGTAAGTTTTTAAAGCTGGTTTCCAGCTGTCGTAGCTGAGTTTGGTTATAGTCAGCGAGGTGCGCCGGAATTTGTTGCTGGGGTCGTCGACTGGGTCTAATGACTAGTGCTGACTCTGGTCTAGCAAAGACTGTTAGAGGTGGTACGTCCCATACTCTGAGGGCTCGTGCGGGTTTAGTGAAAAAAGTTGGGCGTGCCTTATTTGGTAACCCATCTTGTTGTGGTAACAGCAGCCGTTGTCGCGTCCCTGCTTCTTGGAGGAGTTCTCTGGCCCCTTGAAGGGCTAGTTTTTCACCTCGTGTTTTGGCGTTTGCTTGCTATTGTCACCTTTTCTCCTCACGATGCCTCCAACGGATGTGCGCAACCAATGCATTCCGTGGGGCTCCGGCAGGCGTTTGAGCAAGCGACACACTGCGCAGTGTGTTTTATTTTAAATTTATTTAAAAAGAAAAAAAAATGGTTGTTACGTATTGCCTTTTATTTTAAAGGGGGGCAACGTTGCGTAAATTATTAATTATTATTAATAAGGGTTGGCGTTGACTCCTGCATTCTTTGGATTCGCAAAAAAATTCTTTGGTCCTCCTCAAAAAGGATTGGGGTTAGCGGCCTAGACAGCGTCGAGCGCTTTTCCTTTTGCTCCCTGTTTCCCTTTTTCTTTTTCTCCTTGCTACCGTGTTTGTCCCGCGATCGCTCTAACAAACCCTTCGCACACTTCTTGTTAAATCCTGGCTGCTCGGGGTTATACTCTACAATGTTGACGGACAGTGGGTCTAAAGGACGTTTCAGTAAGGCTTCTGGTATCTGCGTCCCTTTTAATTTTCTCTTAGTTCGGCTCGTTGCTCCTTGAGCTCTTTGATGGGAGCATCTATTGGGTAAATTATCTTTGTTGAAGGGAATCTGGCTTCGCTGATTCTCTTCAGCCTAGACCTATCCTGAGGGACTCCAATTTGTCTTTCTTTTACAAGGTCTGCTCCCCAAGGAGGTAGTGGTAAGCCAGCAACCCTGTTTGCCACCAGCTGTTGACCTTTAGCTTGATATTGTTCCTTACTAAAGGTCTTAAGCTTTTGGTTGTTTAGTCTCTTGATAATTCTGTCGTAGTGTTTCCTCAATTTTTTTTTGGTCCTTTGGTGTGGGTGCTTTTGCAATACGATCTCATTTAATTTTTTCAATCTCGTTTCCTTTTTCCCAACGGTATTCAGTTCGCGACTCTGGAGGGCAGATTATATACTTAGTCAAAGTTGCTGGATCGCGTGTTTGGGAATTTTTAATTTCACTGGCGGTTTTTAGTGAGCAATAACTTGGTAATTGCTGCTGATATTGTACTTGTAGAACGTAGGTGATTAGTGTACTTAATGACTTTGTTTGTGTTTTAATTTGTGTTCCCCCTGTTTTTCTTTAATTATGTATGGTTTCTTCAGAACTGCTAAGTGCCGCTTGGTCAAGGCTTTTGTAGAAAGGTTGACCAAGGATGTCTATTTTTATTGATGTATATATATATTTTTTTTTTTTTTTGGTACTAACGATTTGGGCCGACTAAGGCTGAAATGAAAAAAAGTTTGGGCTGCTGCTCTTGAGCGTCGTGTTAAACGAAATTAGGAGTTAAAACTCTGTAAAAAAATGCATTTAGTGTGATCAAAAGAATTTTGTGTAAGGTGAGTGTTGTAAACGTCCTCAAGTCGTAGATTATAATCTATCTATGCCCCCGGGGCCTCCAAAAAATATATGTTACGTCGCGACACATATTTTTAGGCCAAGGCCTTCGCCTTATAGCCTGGGATC
The DNA here is from genome assembly GCF_036245765.1 of Copidosoma floridanum. Lineage (NCBI taxonomy): Eukaryota > Metazoa > Arthropoda > Insecta > Hymenoptera > Encyrtidae > Copidosoma > Copidosoma floridanum. Next base: position 13,176,011 of record NW_028321898.1, on the reverse strand, counting down.
GATAGCGCGGAGACAGGGACCTAACTGGGACTTATCCCAGTAAAATAAAATATATAATTTGACGACTTACTTTTTATTGACTTGACTTAGGTGCAACTTGTGCACTGGGAGCAGGGCTCTTGTTCTCTAGGATAAACACTAGAGGTATTGGGTAGAGACCGGGTCAAGGATTACAGAGGTTGGGTTAAAGTTTTTTGATTTTCCCGGATTTTTGAAACACTTTTGAAATTAGTCCTAACCGTACTGAACTGCACTGCTTACTATCGATAGCGCCGACTCAGTTTGATTAGAACATCGGGAATAATTTTCTATGCAGTTTTGCTTCCACTTGAAAAAATGGTAGTAATTGGTAGTTCACAAGCCAGTTTTCTGTAAGCATACTTTTTTTTTGCACACACTGGATTCTTCTTAAGCAAATGATTTGAACAAAAAAACTCTTTTATCATCGTTCAAGCTCTTTATTGAAGGATATCCCATCTCATCCATATTGTAGATTACTCTGAAGTATAAAATATTATGTAAATCTGTAAATCAGGTTAAAAGCATCTTAAATGTATTATACTTACTTATCATACAAAATTTATTCAAGCCACTTTTTCTTCTCCAACCCTTTCACAAATATCTTCCTAGAGTTTTTCATAGAGTTTTGTAGGGTAAAGATTACTTTGTTATAAGGTATAGAACCGAATGATAATGGGATTCTAACCATTGATTAGTCCAGCGTTCATCAGGTGACAGCATTGACCACTTGTAAGGCACTTGAAATTGGTAAACTATAGGTGTGATAGCTTTTCAAAGTGTGATGATTGCTGCCTCCTTTAAGATGAAGATGTTGGAATACCTTTTGAAGCTCTGCAGGTCAACAACATAGTTCATCTAGCTCGGATTCTTCCTGGTCGTGTTGAAGACTTTTTTTTCAGCGCTTCAGTTGCTATTCATCCAGAAAACCCTTTTGATTTAACAACTTGCCAACGAATGAGTCTGTGCGGCTTGCAACCTCCTTATATAGAGGTTCTGGGTGATTCCTACCTCCCACTCCAGTCTTACGAGGATATAAGGTATACCTTATATCCTCGTAAGCGCTATAGCGCTGAGCATCGGAGCAGTCATTCTTTGCTTGGAGTTAGTCGAGAGCACATTAATAGCAGTAGAGACAATGAGGTTCAATACACCTGCATAGTGGGTCTTTTCAGCTTCCCATTTCAGCGTGAGCATATGTCTACGGCTTCTCCACTCTAGTGAGAGCCAATATAAGGTGTGATTCAGCATAAGAGCAATGATTCTTTCCTTGGTGTTCGTCAGGAGTACATCAACGAGCATCATCATCATCCAAATAAGGATATACCTTTCTGAATGTATATTTTATTAACTATTAAATTTTTCTAATTATGATTGTTAGTGAAAGATTATTTTTTAAGTTAATCATGAATGAAGACGATTTTTGGTGTCAATTTTCATCTGACAAAGATCAACTTTCTTTAGTTACATTATCTCCGCTAACGTCGTTGAATTTTTTAATCTATCCAATTAAAACAATGGATGCATTTTGGTCAGATACAATTCCAAAAAATGAGCCACCTCCATTACCAAGATCCGATTCGTGTGCAGAAAAACTTAAAAACGGAGACTTCAAAGGAATTACGGTTATTTTAAACAACGTGTATGTAAATCCTTATTATAACGTTGACAATGATAAATATCCATCAACCCAAGTGGTTTCATAATTTGATGAAAAGGGGGAGAAGAAAACGAAAAAGAACAGTGTCCTTATCATTTGTACTAATTACCACCAACTAATTCATCGAAACGGAAGTCTACAACATATGAGATCTTGGATCAATTCATTAATTAAATTTTTCCAAAATCACCGTCACCACCTCCACCAGGATCGTTGGTTTTAGACTTGCGACTAACTAGCCACTGTCGACTATTCGAGGATAAAGAATTTAGAAATAACTAAAAAGAAAAAGACAACGAAGAATGAAACCTTGAATAATTTCATTCATAGTTTTCTGTGTCATTTTAATGTAATAATAAGATAACCCTCTTACAAAACTCTCACACAATCATAAATTGCACCAATATCCTCGTTTGCTAACTTGACTGCTTTTTATACACGTGCACAGGGTAAAGTCATAAACATCTGGAAATCGTCAACAAAGAGAATGTGTTTGCAGTGTTTTAGACAGGTTGAAAGGTCATTTATGAATACAGAAAATAGTTTATGTCCCAAGATGCTACCCTGTGGTACTCCTCATGGAACATTTGCCCAATCAGACATAGCGTGGGTGTCGAGAACTGTCCTTTAATATCTATTTACTACCTAAGAGTAGAACCATTTGATGGTCCTATCATCATATCTTAGTGAACGAAGCTTAATCAATAATTTAGAGTGACTCACCAGATCAAATGCCTTGATAAAGTCGAAAGACACAACACTCGTGCAATATCTATTATTGATTCTGGTTCGAACTTCCTCTACAGGGTTTAGGAGTGCTGTTTGCGTGATGTGTCCCCGTCTGAAACCAGACTGGTATGGATCAAGAAATCTGTTGTTGGTAATAAATGACGACAGTTGAGAATCAACACAACGTTCAAATATTTTTGAGAGCTCTGATGGTTGGGCTACAGAGCTAGTATCAGCCGGGGACAAGGGCGCTTTGGTTTTGCTTATAGGTGTAATAAGCACCGATTTCCACAACTGAAGATAGTGTGCTTTGATAGAATGATTTATAAGAAGTTGTGGTGGACGAACGATTCGTGGGGTGAGCAGTTTGATCATGGTAATGGACAGACCATTGACTTCTTCTGATTTGGACGTAGCTTTAGAGAGAGAGCAGTCAGAATATCTGTTTTGGTTATTGGTTTAAGCGTAAAAATCTTGATTAGATCATTGGGTAGTGGTATCGATAAAGCATTGATTAGGTCAGTAGGGGTGAGAGGATGCACGTTTACTGTAATTGAGGAATAATAATCGTTTCATTCTTGGGCAGAAAAAAGTTTGAAATTGAGGTTTTAGTCTAGCCAGTGATATGCATTTGTTGAAAGATTTGAAATAGGGTCCTGGATTTACGAGAATTTTGAAGTTTTGAAGATAAATTATTATTTTTAGCACTGTCAAGGGTGGAACATATTGAGAATCTAAGTTAACGAAATCTTATTAGGTCCACAGTTAGACCTGAATAGTGGTAATCTTTAAAGGCTCGATCGCTATTTTTCATTCGCCTGCGGATACTATCACTGACCCATGGTTTACGCCGTCTGAAATAAGTTACTGGGTTTTGTGGTGAGTGTAAGTCAAAACGTTGGTTACAGTGTCTGTAAATAATGTTTGTCGTTAATTTATCAAAAGTTAATTGATTGATAGCATTAGTCGGTTAAATACTGTTGAATTGATGATTGAAAAGTGTTTATGCGGCTTGTCTGATTTATTTTTGACAGTGAACGTATTAATTTTGTTGAAGGAGGTGAGCTTGTTATTAAAAAATGTAGTAATGCTTCAGTCCAGTGATGTTCAGCAGCAAATGGTGTGTATAGTTTATTGTAAGTTGCGAGGTACGATAAATCATTGATAAGACTAAGATTATTTCATATGTGTGTTGGCCTTCCACGATAGACAGAATGATGAGTGAGTTCAGAGGCAATAAGGTGCAAATTAGTGGAATTGATAGCGTCAGATAAACAAGTTGCTGATAGTGATTTACTGGACATGTCTACATTAAAATCGCCAACCGCTATACTCATAGGGTAGAAAGCTAGCTAAGAATAGCGAAGAACATAAAAAAAAGAGTACTAAAAAATTTGATGGGGTATGCAAATTTAGGGCGTCTATAAGGTATTTTCACTTCTGACGTCATCATGCAAAATGGCAAGGGCTGGATACACTCAGGCGGTATTTGGGCGGCATTTAATCAGGGACACTTGAGCGGCACTTCAGTGGTACTTTGGCGACACTTTGGCAGAATTTAGGCAGCGGTACTTTAGCCGTACCTGGATGGTACGTAAACGGAACTTCGGCGGCACTAATGCGGTATTTAATGCCGTTTAAACAGTGGCGCGTTGGCGGTACTTTAGCGCTACTTTGGCAGCACCAGGGCAGTCCTTGAGTGGAGCTTCATCGGCACTTAAGTGGTTTTTAGGCGGAATTAAGGCAGCAGTACTTTAGCTACACTTGGGTGGTACTTAAGCGGTAATTTATGAGCACTTGAATGGTATTTGGGTGGCATTTAATCAGGGGCGCTTGAGCGGCACTTTAGTGGCACTTTGGTGGCACTTAGGTACTATTTAAGCAGCGGCACTTAGGCGATATTTAGCAGTACTACAGTGCCATTTGAGCGGTACTTTGGCAGAATTTAGGCAGCGGTACTTGAGCTGCACCTGGTCGGTACTTAAGTGGTACTTCGTCAGCACTTAGGCAGCATTTGGAGCCATTTAAATTGTCACACTTGGGCGGTATTTCAGCGGCACTTTAGCGGCACTTGGGCAGTACTTGGACAGCATTTAAGCAGCAGCACTTCGGCGGCACTTTGGTGGCACTTCGGTGGCACATAGGCAGCATTTCAGCAGCAGTACTCGTGCGATAAAATACTGCCAACATGACACTGATTAAATGCTGCCCAAAAACTGCCCAGCTTCCACCAACGTACCACTCAAGTACCGCCCGAGTTTTGCCGAAGTATCAACCAAGTGCCGCCCAAGTTCCGCTGCTTAAATACCTTCCAAGTACCACCCAAGTACCACCTTAATACTTCGCAAGTGTCACTGATAAAATGATACCAAATGACTGCCAAATAACCACCAAGAAACCACCCAAGGACCGCTTCAATACCGCCCTAGTAACGCTGAAGTACCGCTCAAGTACCGCCTACGAACCACTGCTTAAATGCCGCCAAGAGGCCACCAAAGTACCACTAAAGTACCAATCAAGTGCCACAGCTTAAGTGACACTCAAGTGTCATCAAATTGCCACTCAATTGCCACTGCTTAAATTCCGTCCAAATATTATCCAAGTGCCGCCAAAGTACCACTTAAGTATCGCCCAAGTGCCACTGTTTATATGTCACCAAGTACAACCCAAATGCCACAGCAGCACCGCCGATATGCTACTTAAGTGCCACTGCTTAAATAATGCCCAAACACCGCCTAAGTAGTGCACAAGTGCCACTAAAGTACCACTGAAGTACCACTGAAGTACCGCACGAGTACCGCTGCTAAAATGCTGCCTATGTGCCACCGAAGTGCCACCGAAGTGCTGCTGCTTAAATGCTGTCCAAGTACTGCTCAAGTGCCGCCAAAATACCACCAAAATACCACTCAGAGCCACTGTTTAAATACTGCCTTAGTACCGCCCAAGTGCCTATCAAGTACCACCCAAGTGCCACTGTTTAAATGCCGCCAAATACCGCACAAGTGCCGCTGAAGTACCGCTCAAGTACCACCCAAGTGCTGCTAAAGTACCGCTGCCTTAATTCCACCTAAGAACCGCTCAATTGCCGTTGAAGTTCCGCTCAAGTTCCGCCCTGGTGCTGCCAAAGTACCGCTCAAGTACCGCCCAAGTGCCACTGTTTAAATGCCGCCAAATACCGCACAAGTGCCGCTGAAGTACCGTTTAAGTACCACCCAGGTACTGCTAAATTTCCGCTGCCTAAATTCTGCTAAAGTACCACCCAAGTGCTGTTGAAGTACTGCTCAAGTACTGCGCTAGTGTCGCTGCTTAAATAATACCTACGTGCCACCAAAGTGCCACCGAAGTGCTACTCAAGCGCCCCTGATTAAATGCTGCCCAAATACCACCCAAGTGCCTACAAAGTACCACTTAAGTACCGTCCAAGTACTGCTTTTTAAATGCCCCCTAAAAATCACCCAAGTGCCGTTGAAATATTGCTCAAGTATCACTCAGGGTCTGTTACAGTACTGCTCAAGTATTGCCCAAGTGCCGCTGTTTAAATCCTACGTAAGTACCGCCCAAGTACCACTGCTTAAGAACCACTCAAGTTCTGTCAATGTGCCGCCTTCTAAGTACAGCTGCTTACATGCCGCCCAAATGCGGGCGATGTACCGCTGCACAATTGTCACTCAAGTAGAGACTGATAGCCACTAAAGTTTATTAATCAATTATTTTCAATTCAAGTATTTATTATTTTATTATTATTGTTATTGTTTATAATTGTATTTTTACTACTCTGATTATATTTATCATCATGTTTATCATCGTCATCATTATCATTATTATTAATTTTATATTATGTGATGCTTAAAATAATAATAATTATTTGACAAAAATATCTTGGCTAAACTAAATAACCTTCTCGTACAGTTATTTATCTATTTTACGTTTCTGATTCTCAGCCCTTTACCTCCTTCCAACAACTTTATAGCTACACGTTTCTACTTATTTCATCACAGCTGAGCGTCATCTCTTGCCCGCTAGGTTATCTTTGCAAACTTTGTTTACCGGCCTACAGGTTCGTAGCTATGTTGCCGCGATCGATGACAACCTACCTAAGAGCAGCCCACGCCATTGAAATTTTCGTTCGAAACACGCTGAACTTTAGCACTTTTGTAAATCCATTGTCCTAACGAATAACTGTCAAAAAATTATTCTGTAAGCGGATTTTGACTCAGAAAAAGCTGCTTTACACGCCAGTTCCCACTCTTTAAGTACTTTTGAATATATTTATACATATCAATCAGGAAAAAAAAAAGAAAGAGAAAGTCCATGAAAGTGAAAATGAATGATAGATAGGTTGTTTCTCACAGGAGGCGGCGTTGGTCATGGCTCCCTCAACTTTCTTTTTCTTATTTTATTATTTTTCCGTTAAATATCAGATTTATTAATCCAACTATTATGAGAATCATCAAATCTTAACCATTCAATGTAAATTTAGTTACCGCGTTTTTTAAGAACTTTCTTCACAATATGGACATCAGATTACTTGGAACTTGGAAGTTCTTTTTCGTAAAAACCTCCGGATACTGGTTGACCTTTATAATTTTTTAAATAGTAAGTGATTGGACTTCTTTTTAATATTTTTGCAATGAAGACCAATTTGGTGTATAACCTTTTTTGAAAGCGTTTTTCACTTTTTATACACACTTTATCATTAGCTTTGAATTTTACTTAAATTCTACATAATTGAACTTTAACTTAGCAATTTTATAGTGAGGTAACAATGATCCTTCCTTTGTATTGCTTATAAAGTAAAACATCGGAACTATAATTTTATTGAATTTATGACTATTATGTATTCGAATAGGTCCATTCTTGCTAAAACCCTTTCGGTGTGCACTTGAAGTTTTCATGGTAAGGAATAACATCAAATGGTGAGCGTTGGAGATCCTTAAAAATTTACGAAATTTTTTAAACAATTAAAACAAAATTTATAAAAAAATGTTATCTTTAAAGAGTAAACTTACCATTTAAATAAACATTTTGTGTTCAGAGAACGTACACTTAATCCAGTGAGTATTCTAATCCCGTCAGGGTTTTAATCCATGTCAATCACTGGATTAGAATCCTTCTAGGGGTGTTTGGTCTGGCAGCTGCTACTGAGTTGAGAGTGCTACTGCATTGAATTCCATTACCCTACTATCTCCACTCTTTACTGCGCACTTTACAGCAGCAGCAACTGGAACAGAGAAGAAGAAGAGAACAAGTAAAGACAAGTTAAGAAGAGTGGAAAAAATTTGAGAAGGGACATGAGGAGAGGGAGTCAGCTCAGAAAAAAATCTGAAGACAAATCTCATTATAACAAAAAAATTGTGGTATTTTTTATAAAGCTATTCATATATCACACAAGTCAACCATCATGGAACAAGGTCATTGACGAGTATGTTCATTGACGTGTATGTGTAGTGAAATGAACAAAAAAAAAAAAAAGAATCAGAAAAAGTAACGAAAAATAGTGATCTATTAGAGAAAAGAAAATCAAGTATCAAGAAGGTTCTAAGGCGACTAATAGATTAGATAGTTGATGTGCAAGGCTTTGAGCAGCCTGTCGATGATTCAGTTCTCAGGGAATTAGCTATACCACTACTTCTTTCTGATGGTAAGCCTATAGTGTTTTTCTTCAAAGAGCCGTTTCCATGTCAATGACTCTCAAACAAATACAGAAGAGAAGACTTATGGTTGGAACACTGCTTTCATGATATACCGTGGAAATCAAGAAATTTTCCGTACAATACTATTGGCTTTGTGCAACACTTTGAAACAGCGTTATCAAGGGACAAATTGTTCATACTTACTCATTAAAGTGCATGTATTTTTAATAGAAAAAATTTTTTTCAGCATAAACCAGTGGAAAGATAACTATTGCCTCGAAACTCGTTAACAACACTATAAGCCAGAGGACAGTGGGTGCTTGGGTACTCAAGTAAGAAGTTATTTTTCTATAAAATTATATGGCAGGCAATATAATTATAAATATAAATATACCTTCCATGGAACGATACTGTGTACAAAGGTGGTGCAATTATCAAATATTGTAATATTTAATAGCTTAAAAATTATAAACAATATATTATGGCACAATAAAATATAAATAATATGTAGGCTGATCAGTACAAGACCGTGTACTTTCACCAAATTTTCTGATATTTTTAAAATAACTTTCAACTGCCTACGCTGATTACATCTGTAATGTCACGCTCACATTTATCACGTAGACTTACACACTTATTTCTAGTTTATATTTAATATCCAAAGTATAATTGTACTTCAAAAATTGAGACAAACCAAAAGTGCATGTATTTGGCTCATTGAGGAAACCATGGTTAAAAGATTCCAATTCATTGTTCACGATATTAATGATTTGGGCTATCCTCAAACTAATAAAATAAAATAAGCAACTGTATATCCACATTACAATAGGGCGTACTAGGCCAACTGAGCGCATCATAACGTTAGACTGTACAAAAAGTTTCTCCTAGATTTGCCTTAGTCTATGGAATAGATATAAATGATATTTATAAAACGAAAACAATTTACTTTAATTTTTTTTTTTAGTTTTGTTTAGTAAATAGTTCTTAATATAGTTTGAATTTTCTTATTAATTTCTTACCAATTTAATTATATGCATAAACATTTTTTTTTTGTTTATCAACCTCGATGCTTGAGAGCAGCAAGTTCAGCAGCGGGAATGCTGTGCGACACCTACGTGCTGTTTGCTGCTTCTGCACAGTTATCTGCGCAGGAAAGAGTGCAGGTACTATAGTACTCCAGTAAGAGGTAGTAGTGACCCCTCACTGCGCAGTAACGTGTGCAGTAAAGAGTGGAGGTAGTAGGGTATGGGACTGAACGCAGTAGCACTCTTAACACACTAGCATCGCGGCTAACAGGCCAAAAATCCTTATGAGACTTCTAATCCAATGACTAACGTGGATAAGAACCCTCACTGGATTATCCTCCTTACTGGATTATCCTCATTGGATCAGCATCTTTACAGTAATAGAACTCTCATTAGATTAGAATTCTCACTGGATTAGAATCCTCATGTTTACCTTTTCGCTACTAGTAAATTAGCAAAAATCTATCTCAAGCTGTATTATTCTTAATTTTTAACACATATATACGATTTTTATTTTTTTTACGTTCTCTTCACATCAATTATTCATTTTGATAGTAAGTTTATTCTTGAAAGATAAAATTTTTTTTCAATTTTGTTGCAATTGTTTGAAAAATCTCATAAGTTTTGAAGAACCTACAACGCTCACTGTTTGATGTTATTCCGCACCATAGTTAATTTAATTAACCTGAAAGTTAAATTTAGGCTGTTTTATAAATTAAATTTTCTATTTAATATACTTGTTTTTGATGTCGATTTCAACCAAATTTTGTAATATCTCCTTGTAATTTTGTAACGTCTTCTTGAAAAGTTTAGAAACAAATAAGCTTCATATTATCATTTTTCATTAACTTTTCTAAAAGTTCTATAGAAACGTTAATGAAAACAAAAAATTTACTTTTTTCATACGTAACATTTTTTTTACTTTTTAACACCACTTCAAACATTTACTATTTTTATCCAGTAATGTGTAGGACTAACTCAAATCTAAATTTTTTTTCAAAATAATGTAGCAATTGGTAACTTCGCACCAACTTTCAAGTTATTTACAGCTTTTCTTCTACAGTTACAGCGTATCGAACAAACTAGTTTTTGAGAATACGTGTAAAATTTGGCGGTTTTGATTCTTTATTTCTCTTCTGTTCTCTTATAAAATTATAAGAAATATGCAATACTTGTTATTTTATTTTCTATACATGATAACAGCTATTGAATGGAACAATACATTAGAACTTAGGCTGAAATAAAGATTTCATGAAATTTTTTGTCAGGGGTTGAAAAAATTAATTCTCTAAGACTTGTTTTTATAATAGGATTTTCATGTTTTTAACATATTTAAAATTACTTCCAAAAATATTGTTTCACTCATTTAACATTTATTTATTTATTACAACAAAGAATACTATATAAAAATACTATATACTATACTTTTAAGAAGCAATCAAAGATCAGCTGGTTAATTCTTGAATCAGTTTTTGACGATCAAAAATCATGGTAACTCCCTTAGATATAACTACACACACATACACACACATACTCAGTAACATATACACACTCTTTCTCTTTCTCACCCACACAAACTAACATATACACTCATGCACTCACGATTTTTCTAAAAATGCTGTTTTGTTACTTTATACAATATACACAAAACATTTCTCACATATCTTTACTTAACATTTTATTATTATAAGCTTTCTCTATAAAAAAACAAAATCAGTCAAAGGTATTTTTGCCATATATGGGTCAGTTCTGACACCACCTCCAAATGGTAAATTAACCTTTGACTTTTGAAATGAGCATTTTGTAGTGAACATACTTTTGATACTGATTTAGAAAAAACTAAAAAGCAATAAAAACAAGTAAAAAAAGTATCAAGAAGTTTAACTTAAAAAATTAAAAATTTAAAGTCTAATTTGAGCACTGAGCAAGTTACGGGAGAATCATCCATATCTAAAAAATAAGAAATAAAGAATAAGCTGAGAGGCTGTACATCTCTGTATTGTTTTACACTTTTTATTCGACAATTATGGTATTAAAATTTTAACAATGCTAAAAATACGTCGTAAGATCTATGTTAATTAATAGTTCTAATTTTCGTTTACGCTTCGATATTTATAATGGACATTTATATTGGTGATTTGGAAAATTTTATAATTGTATATAGGCTTGACGATTGAGATAACAAGCTTTACAACTTTTTATTAATATACTTGCAATTTTGGTAATAACTTGTTTTTAAGACAAAATTGCCTTAGGATAATAAAAAAAGTTTAATGCTTTCGTGTAGAATTTGAAAAAAGACTAAAACTTCAGAGCTTTAATTCATGATACTTTTAAATTTTGTAACGAAAAAAACAAAAAACAAAAAAAAAATACAGTGCTGAGTTACGTGTAATCGCGCCAAAGTATAAGGCGGTGAAGAGTCAGAAGAGATACTAATATTCTATCGTACGCATAGTATTGATTCGACAGCCAATATGGATAGTATTAAGTCGGCGTGACGATTTATTCAAGTCTAAGCTTGCGCTTAATAACTGGGGACAAGCACTGGCCACGTAGGTGAGACACAGGGCTAGAGAATAGTTCCGTTAAACGTTATGGAGTATTTTCGACGGGGTTTTAACTGTATAGAGGAAATCTAGTGGTATTTAATCGAATCAGTTATTGTGCAGTATCGCGATGCACTCACTCGCGACGCGCTCTTGGGTTATCGATGTTACCCAGAGGAACGTATCAAATAATTTCCCGCTCGCCATCTAGAGGTTACCAGTATTGTAACAAGTAAATGTAGTTGCTCTAGAGGTTACGCAAGAGATTAGTTTTAGTTTAAATTTGCAACCGGTCTAGGAGCCACCAATACCATCCCGAGTAGAGGTGATTGACCTAGATTTTACGCAAGAACACTCGATTATTTATTCCCATCACGACCAAAGAAAATAGAAGAAAATACAAGCTTCACTATTTTAATGCTTAGAAATAACTTACTTTTATTTTAAGTACTAAGATCGTATACGTGGAGAACCAGGGCGAGGCGTCCGATGCTGAAGTTTAAACCGCACTCGTGGAAGAACGTATGATTGCAGAGACGGACTCCTAGTCAACCGTTCGAGGGTGAAAATTAACTGCCGTGTCCTCATCTCGAAGTAAGCTGGGAGGTAGCAGAGGTGTACTCTTACTATTCAGTCTATCGTTCGAGGGGTAAAAATTAAGAGTGTTGGCTTCGGAGCCTCCAGGTCTTTTTATAAGGAGTAGCGGACCTCGGTGACGCGCTGGTTCGAAAATGACACAGGAAAACTTGTGGGAGCTAAATCTTAAAGAAAGTAAAATAGCTGAAAATCTAATTGGCTGGAGCTGCTCTAGTTCAGCCACTCAGAAATTGGCCCTTCCCACATCCGGCTTTCTCTCCTACGTGCGTCGAGAGAAGGAAAGATGATTCACTTACTCCTGCCCTTCCTTTCTCTTTTACATCCAAATTTTACAGAATTTCATTATAACCTAATATTAACATCAAAATAGAATATTACAAATGTCTACTAATGCTAAACACTGTTTGTTTATTCAACTTAACTTGTTGCAAAAAGAGCGCAAATAATAATAATAATAATAATAATAACAATAATAATAATAGTAATAATAATAATAGTAAGGATAATGATAAAAATAATGGTACTTAGTCTGTCACGAGTGACCATAATTAAGTTTACGAGTAGTTTGACTGATTAAAGTGTTGCAAAAATTATTCAGAATTTCGATATAATTTTAGTCAACATATTTTGCGCTGCTAGTCATTGGTCAGGGAGTCGGATCATGGTGCCCTGGGAATTGGAACTGGGAATCAGGGAATCAGAAATTCCGTTACCTGTATTGGAGGAAGGAGTACAGATTCTTCCTCTCTCAAAACCTCCGAGTCAGAAGAAGGGGAAGGGCTGACTTCCCCGTTTTCCTTTACATTTGAAAAAGTGATAAAATTTAGCTAGCTTATAAATTAAACTATTGCAGTATGTTTATGAAATTATTATTGCGATACAAAAGGGTTACTCGGTAAGTGATGATCTTGCGAGCTTGAACGGTAAAAATTGGGTAATTCCTTGAAAGTTAATAAAGTGGTTTACTAGGCTTGTTGTATTTAATATGTTGTGTAGCTGCTGGCTAATGGTGCAGTGTGCACTGGTTGTTTTTAACTATACGTAACGATTCTGGCTTTTGCTAATATTTTCGATTGATCTATATGTATTAATTCTAAGTCATTTTAATGCAGGTAAGAGTAACTTGCCGGTGATTCATCTCTTTGCTGATGCAAGTTGATCCTTGCTTAAAGTAATTTCAAAACAACACGAAAATATTTTAAGGAATGAGCGAGGAAAAAATTATTAGTAATTTTAGTTTACCGACGTTACAATAGCATACTCCACGTTTCAAATTAATTTTCTTAAGAAACTTATAATACTTGAAGCATTTAAGTAGAGGCTCTACTCGTAAAAAAATGACAGCTGGGGCTACGTTTTGAGAACCGCCCAAGCTCAAACAGGCGTCATTATTCTGGATATGTGTTCTAGCTCTGTTTCCTGGTGCAATCTCATGGTGTTTGAAAAAGCAAAGAACAGTAGCTTTATCCTCAACTGAAGCCAAGCACATGATCTCGAGCCTTTCTGACGTGGCCAAAGAGGCTATTTTCTTATCAAATTTAAAGAAACAACTTGGATTTTCAAACTCAGCTATGACAGTGATCTACAATGATAACTAGTCAGCTTGAAAGCTGGCTACAAACCCTGTTTTTTACGCCAGGTCTAAACACATTGGTATTGAGGTGCACTTAATTCAGGAAGCAACAAAAATAGAAAGTTTAAATCAAAGTGTTTTTTAACTTAGAAGATGATTGCGAATGCTCTGACTTAAGCCTTACCTACAGTGAAAGTTGATTTTGGTATCGAAGGCTAAGGAGTTTTACGATGAAAATTTCTTGTTTACGGGAGTGTGTTGAATTTACTGCGTTTATTTAATCTTAAGTATTCTTAATTCAACTCATTCACTTGTTTTTTATCCTCTTTAGATGTCACGTTTATAGCATTTTCCGTGATACTCTCTGGGCTTCCACCACAACTTGTCTCGCATCTTTGAGAAACTTATTCCTCATATACGCATTTTCAACTTTTAATCCATGGTTAAAAATATCAGTCCCTATATATGTGTGAGTAATTAATTTGCAATAAATCTAAGGTAGTTTTTGTTACTATGTCAATAACGGTAGGATATATGCTGAGTAATACAGCAACGCAGAGCCGTTAGTTTGTCAGAACAGCTGTAAAATAAATAAATACTCTCTGGGCTCTCTAGTCTACCCTTATTTTCATGTCACTTGACCTTATGTCGTCCAAGAGAGAAAGAGAGACAGAGAGATAGAGAGAGAGAGAGAAAGAGAGAGAGAGAGAGAGAGAGAGGAAGAGAGAGAGAGAGAGAGAAAGCATGTACTTTCATACTAATAAAATATCATCTGTCTTACTCAGCTTAAACTTATGCCCGTCTCAACAAAAAATAATAATACAAAACGTAAATGCATCAGAGTCCCTCTCACCCAAGGAAGTGATGAAAAAAAATCCATTAACTTTGTATATGTTTGTATGGAAAATTGTCAAAAGAAAATTTTTAACTTGAAAATATTTCAATAAAATTCAAAGTCACTTTTTGACAATAGGTCACATAAATGTATTCGAAAACCATTAGAGCTTTTAATGGTAATGTACATACGTGCTTGCGCAATAATAACCTAAAAGATAAAAAAGTCGGACTTTTCTCTAGTACTTCCACCAAATAAACACAACTTCTTCTAAAAGTAATAGATGGATGTTTAGTTTTTACTTATATTGTTACTCCTAATCAGAATTTACGCAAAAGACGTTGTCTAGGAACTTAGGATAGTCAAAATGTAAGAAAAAATTTGTTTTCTACTATAAATCTTAAGTGTAGTTAGTCACTACATAGTCTTAATTGTGTACATTTTATATTACACAATACGTTGTCATTGTTAGAAAATCAAAAAAAGCAGAAACAAGCTTCTAAAAAATTTTTGCAGAGACGTTATCCCATTACCTTATATTTGTCTCCATGAAAATATAATACAATTTCAGTAAGAATCAACCTTTTTTTAAGTCTTTATTACAAATTCAAAACGATAAGAAAAATTTAAGTAACAGAAACCAGACTCAAAGTACAATAACCGAAATGTACAGAGATAGCACTCCTAGTGGCATGACAACACGACACAGTATCTGGAAACGAATGTGATGAATAGTTGTATTTTTTAAAAGTCTCTTCCAAATCCAAACAAATTTATTTGTTGAAAATCATATGATTCAAAAAGTTTCATATAGAATACCTTATAAAAAAAAGAACTTTCAAAATAAATTAGATCGAGATAAAAACAAGTAGTCAATTGAATCAAACCGTACTTTGAAGTGGTAAATGGTTTTTATCGATAAAAAAAAATGTATTGAAATCTATTAATTAAACACTAAAATATAACTTTATTGATAATTCTACTAACACTTTCATTCATTATTACATCTATCTGTTTGAAACTAATCAAGATACGTTTTTTTTCTTAGCTTAGTACTTTCTTCCGAAGTATGTACAACAAGAATATTAAAAAAAGATTTTCTTACAAACTTCAAAGAGAAGCTACAGATTTACTAAAAGCTCTACTGTCCTGTTAACCCTTTAATACTTTTTAATTGTCCAAATGAATACAAAAACACTACAACTACATTTATTATTCAAACTACGTAAAAACAATATGCCTATCAGACCAGTAGTTTCGTAAAATAGTTCACCATGGTATAAATTATTTATTAAAAAAATGAATAGAACTTATCGCATACGATACCAGTTCTGAACTTAGTTTCAGCACAAAAATTCAACAGAACATATAAATAAAATAAAAAACTATAAAATACTATATAATTTAATAATCATGTTATTTAATTATCATTTAACAAGCATCCAGGTTTTAGAGATACAAAGCATAAAAAAAATCTAAAACTAATTAATAAGTTACGAAAAAACATTTCACAGATACTCAAGATTTGCCTGAAACAAAATTATTTTCAGTTTCAATATAAAACATTTTTACTATTGTGGGACCATTACATCGACCACGTTATTTATTGTATGGCTGGTACAAATAGAAAGTTAGATAAATTTTTAGATTACACCATCGTATTACATGAGAATATTTAATTTACAACCGAACGAGAAAGTAATGGAATCACAGAATGAATGATCAACTAGAATATAGTTTTTTTAAAAGCTGATCCAGACAGACACTGCAGTACGTACTATGAATACTTTCATCTATTCTTTCTTACCCAAACTGCAGGTACATTTGAAGACTTTCTTTCATACGACTAAATTTAGTTCACTATATTAATTATAACAAAAAATGAACAATTATTAAACTAATAGCACACTACAACAGCTATACTTCCAAAGTTATTAATAAAAGCAGTCAGAAGAAAATTAAAGTTTCCTACCTCATTGACGAGGTTGATTTGATTTTTCAGCCTTATAACACTACTAATTTTAAAATTTCGCACATTTCTGATTCTCTTAAGAATACAAAATACCTGATTTCAGTGACATAAATTGTGGTTTGGAAATGAAAGACAAAAAATCAGATCATACATTATTCATTTGTCAACTGATTTTACGTCTTTCTCATCTCATTTTAAAACAATCTCACCAAGTCTGGCGTAGATTATTCTTAGAAATGTCAAGGATGAACATCAACACTTTTTTTTCTCATAAAATAGCTATTAATTTTATAAATAATTTTATAAGGCTGAAAAATTAACCACATTGATAAGGTAGGAAAACATAATTTTCTACAGACTACCGTTAATAAAGTTTAAAAAATAAAACATTAGGTAGCTATAAGAACATTTTTTAATTACCCGTAAAATAAAAAAATGTGTTTTTTGTTTTTACATTATTACAATGGCGAATTATTAAAAAAAAAATAAAAACTCCTTCTAAAATATAAAATATACTAATAGCCTCCAAGTCTAAGAAAAATATTCACACAATCTTAATAAATGACAAAGACAAATCAAAAATAAAAATAAATCAGGTGCTTGGGTCACTCTGACTTTCTTAGACTTAAACCCTATTTGAGGCGTCCCGGGCCCGCCACGCGAGTGCTTAAGGTCACTGTTTCAGCACATTTTTTAGCCCTCACTCCTATCGTAAGAAAATGTTGTAAATAGCGTTTTTGATGTATTTGTCAGTCAGCTTTTGGATGGTGTGGTTAGTTTTCCGAAAAAGATTTCTCTTTACTGAAAAAAAGACATAAAACATGCTTTGTTTTGAAAAAGGCATTTTTAGTATTTTTTGTTTTTTTATAGACTAGATTGCAAGTTAAGGTTCTTTTACATTGAAATCGACTTTTTGCACAGTGTGCTCTCTCTGAAAAAGTTCAAGTAAGGTGACACCAAAGAGTAGATGCTCAGCCGTGTTAGCGTGCACTGAGGCTTGGCGCTGCACCACGCTTTGCTTAAGTTAATTATGAATATTATTAATTTAGAAATACTTTCTGAATAAATATTTTATATTATCTTTTAATTTAAGATTTGTGTACGCAGGCTTTTTACTTTTATTATTTTGTTTAGGAAAAAGTTAATACTCAGAGCTCATAGATTTTTTTTTTGATTTCAATGTTTTATTGTTAATTTGAATTACAGCGTTGAAGTGCAAAGTACCTGGTATTTGGTTCATAAAATCGAGATTAAAATTCAATTTTATATTTTTTATAGGACTGCTTACTTTAATTAAAAAAGTTTTCTGCTGTTGAAGTTTGGTTATTATAGGATACTTGCAGAGCTGCACATCTAGCACTTCTCTTTAAGTTGGCTCCAATACTGTTACGCGCTTCTGTTTTATGGGCAGTAGCAAACTCTAATAACATTTAATTTTAAAATTTTTGTGGAAAAGTATGTTCCTAAAATTGCTCTTATTTTTTTAAACGTTGACTGGCCCTATTAGTTCCGTTACAAATGTTTTTTACTGCAAACTTGGGTCTAAAATAATTTTTTATAACTTTTTTACAGTCATATACAGTAATTGAATCATAATTTGGGTTATTGGAAATAACATTAATACTTATGTGTTTGAGCTTATTTTTTTCTGTACTAAATGACAACTGCGTAAATGGAAACTTGGTTATTGTTCCAGGGAAAAGATTGGGTTAAATTCTGTATACAAAAAGCATAACTCTCCGAAAAATCACAAGTTTCTATAAATTCTCTTCGTTTAAAATCTTTTTTCAGTTGATTAATAAATAGTAATTAATTCGTAGCAAAATAATCATGCGTTTTGAGTTTTAACTATTTTTTTTCTCATAAGTCAACGAAATCATGAGAATTCAGAGATTGTGCAGCAATGATACATTTGTCTGTTAAAAAGCACAATTCAAATTTTATTTCAAAAATATGTTTTTTAAAACATTTAAGAAGATGTATATGTAACGTTGACATCTTGGGAAAATCTAGACATTCTGTACCTTAGAATAGTACATTACATTACAAGCGACGAAACTCGATGATCCGCTCCCGACGGTGAAGTTGCCTCCCAAGGCGAAGCCGAGGAGGGCAAACAGCCTGAGCGGATTATCGAGCGACGTTGCGTGAGGTGTATACTATTTTTCTTACGACTTTGTCTGAAAATTCGTGGTTCATTAGCCATCAGATAACAATTAGCTTCAGTGGTGAGTATGGTGATAGGTTATGTTTGGGGCAAAAGTAAAGGGTCTGTATCATCCGCTAACATTTACGACCCGAGCAAAGTGAGGGTTATAGGTTAGTGGATGTTAACAGGCCTGGAAAGCAAAAAAAGTCGGTCAGAACAGCTTAGTTTTATCAAAAATCTTCTAGATTTTATCAGGTACCTTATGACATCTTATAAAATTTACTATTTAATAAATTTTTTTGCATCTCAACCGCATTTAAACATTTATAAGCTAATGTAATTATTTATCAGACTCCTGGGCATCGGTCGCTGCGAAAGTCACATGTTTGGTTTTTATATAATTTTTTCAAAAATTATTTAATCGTTGTTTCTCTATTAAAAGTAAGGTTAGAAATTTTTTTACGTTGCATATTACCGAAAGAGATTACGTGCATTACACGACAAAATTTATAATCATACTCGAGTTGGACGCGTGCTGTATATAAAATGTTTCTTACATCTTGAAAAAAAATGAATAAATGCAGCGTAGGTAAGTACCTACTTATTACTTACACTTTTTTGCACTGCTGCTCGCACTCTCTCTATCCCTCTTTCAAACAAGAAGAAGTAGGAGGAAGCAGTGGAGCTGGAGCAGTGGAGAACCGCTGCTTGCTTTTTCTATCTCTATCTCAAGCAAGGAGAAGTAAGGAGCAGGAAGTCTTTTCTCCCAACCTCCCTACATGATATAAATGTCACCTCGATAGGAAAGGAACATTGGCATTCGTTCCTATACACTGCCGCCAAAACTCGAATTTTCGGGTGAAGTAGTAAAAAAACATCTTTGAATTAAGTTATTATACGACTGCTTAAATACAGTCTTATTAGTTTTTAAGAGGCAGTTCAGTATTTTGCATTAAATGTTCCAGATCTATGGCTTCAAGGATTAGTTAAAAATTTTTATGACGTACATATACGCATACACTATGTGTACCGCTAACTCTAGCTAAACGCAGTGTCTTTAATGTGCAAATTTAGTATACCGTAATTTATACTCACTTTACTCTTTTTGAAATTAGCAATAAACTTCAATAATATTTCCAAACAATAACATTTTATAAAAATGTTTTCGTTCACCGTTTTTCTCCTTTACAGATACAAAATCTTTCATACCTGGCATTAATCAACTTGTATCGTCCGTCTTATACAAATTCTTAACTGAAACTGTAATTTCTTTTTAAAGAGAATTGTCTTTTTCTTTAGGTGATAACTCGCTGCTCGAGCTTCTCTCTCAGTGCAATCAAACTCTTTCATGAAGTTATTACGACTCCAAAAATCAGGAGTAAGAGTGAGAAGCTGCATTCTCCCTTGTTTCTCTGTAGACTTTGAAAACTTTTTTTGATTTATTTTCGAATACTGCAACTGCTGCTTTGTGATAATCATTTTCACACTTAAATTCCGATTGTTTACCATTATCATTACCTGAATCAGATTTTCGCTTATAAATTAAACGACGACAATTCACGTTGATTTGGGAAAGGAAACAACTCCTTACAGGATGAGTGACTATTAAGTTTTAGAGAATCAACGCACTTTTAGTAATCGTGAATAAACAATTGTAATAATCGCTTACAGTTTTTTTAAGATTGACTTTTTCAGAACAATCAAGCACAAATATCCTCATACAATGGCTTATTTAAAGAATTCTGCGTTACAAATTAAGTGTAAGCTCATGATTTTGCCAATTACGCTATCTAAAGCATGTTTAATACATAAAAATACGCAAAAGGCAATTATAATGAATTGAGAACTAAAATACGCTTCATGTTTAAACGGTTCTTTTAATTTTACCCACAAGTCATATAAAAAATCAAAAATTTTACTTTATTTATATGAAACTTTATTAGGTAATAAAGCGTAACAAAACTTTATTGTTAAATGAATGGTTAAATATCACAAAACCAATAATATTCATAGTTAATTTGAGCAGAGTGCAACGCGGCATAGCGCTGGGCCTTGACGCGCGATCAGGCGATCGAGCGTCTACTCTTTGGTATCATTTTACTCGAATTTTCCAGGGAAGGCATACTATGCAAAAATACTTTTTCAGTGTGTATAAACCTTAGCTTCCTTTTAGCCTATCAAAAAAAAAATTGTAAATTCTTTTTTCAAGATATAGCATGTTCTGTATTTTTTTCCAGTGAAAATGAAATTTTTTCAAAAAACTAACCATATTGTCGGAAAACTGACTGAAAAATACATCAAAAATGCTATTTGCGACTTTTTATTAGGATAGGAATAAGGCCAAGAAAATAAGATGAAAATAGTGACTATAAGCGCTTACAAGATGGGCCTGAGACGTTTCGAGTGAAATGCCTCATATAATGAATTCTACAAAAAAGCTGCCATTTTTGGTAGCCATAAATGAGGTAAAATTTTTAGGTAAGCACATCTCTGGAAATACAATTTTTTTCGTTGCCATTTTTAATCATAATTCTGTCCTAGAAGGTCAAAGAGAGCTGCTTAAATCCGAAAAATAAAGTGCTTCGATAAATCTTTAATTTTTGTTCTTAAAAAGTCTTAAATAGTGCCTAACATCAGTAGTAATTGACACTCCAAGGTCAATCGGTATAAGAAATAATTTTTTTTTAATTTTATTTATTCGTTGACTTATTCTGCTCGTAACTTTCGAAGATGATAATATTTCTTAATGATTCCGATAGAAAATAAAAGCTTATCCCGAAAACTTTAATTTTCTTTATTAAAAGACCCCGTAAAAATGAAGTATGGAAAAAAAAATTAAAAATAAGCTAATTTTTGTAAATTTAAGAAAGTATTTGACTTTTCACTTTAACTGCTGACAGCTTATGTCAAAAGCTTCATTTTGCGTTTTTCCAAAACTCTTAATGATTTTTTAGTGCATACTTGTAAATAAAACAGTAAAAAGGTTAGAAAATATTATGTTGAAAGTGTATTTTTACGTTTTTAATCAAAACTATCCTCCAAGAAGTCGAACAAAGTTTTAAAAAAAAGGAAAATAAAGCTTATAAGGTAAGCTTTGATTTTCTTTTTTAACCATTGAAAAATATGAAAAGCATGAAATGTTACAATTAGATAAGCTTAAACATTGAAAAATTCAGTAATATTCGTAAAACTATTTTTCACCTATCCAGCTTTGAGTGTCAATAACGATTGATGTGTAAGATTTTTCAAGAGTGAAGATTGAAGCTATTTTGAAGCACTATTTTTCCGGCTTTAAACAACTCTCTCTGACTTTCTGGGACAGAGTTATGATTAAAAGTGTTAAAAAAATTATGAAATTTTATTTCAGATTTAGCATCGAAAAATGAAAAATGCGACAAAAAAGTACGTATCAAGACTTGGATTGCTTGTTAAAAGTGTTTTTCTTCTTCAGAGAAATATATCTAGAGGTATGTTTACTCAATAATTTTACCTCTTCTTTTGACACCAAAGATGACAGATTTTTCGTAGAATTCTTCATGTGTATGTTTATTGACTATTTAGGATCTGTATCTATTTTCCATTGTTGTTGAATCATGAGTTGATGTGTGTATTCAGTATGTAAAAACGGTATTATTGTTGTACATTCGTCTGAAGAAGATATTGTTATGCCGAAAAAGCTGTGACGTTTGTCACAAGTAAAGTAGGGATTGACTCAAACCTAGTCATTTATTTATTTCATGTGATATGGATCTTTATGAAGTAATAGATGATACTTTTACACGTTGGTAAAACTGATAATAAGAAATTAATTTTCTAACTCTCATCATGCAAATTATCTATAGTCAACAAATAATTCTGTACGTGTCAAAATGAATCCAAGCTTTTCGAATATATTTTTAACAGAAAAAAAAATTAATGATGACGTTTTTAATGTAATATATGTTATTTTCCATGAAAAATGAACGACGTCCAATATTTTCAGTACATTCATTTATTTCAAATAAAAATAGTTAAAGGCATTCTCAAGGGTTCAGAGCTCAGAAGCATTCTTGATAGTTGAGAACAACTCAGAGTCTTATGATGGTTAAACACTGCTTTCAAGCTAACACAATCGTTGAGAATTGCTTGGAGGCATTCTCGATGGTTTAGAACTACTTAGGGGCTTTAACAATCGTCAAAAACTGCTCTAAGACTTAAACAATCGTCGAAAACTGCTCGGAGGTATTCTTGATGATCAAGAACTGCTTGAAAGATTTTCTAGACACATTAATATATATTTCTGTAAACTATAAATTAATATTTTCATGACAAAACTCAATTACTTTTCAAATTCTTCAATATTGAACATCCAAACACGACGGAAAAATACAATCACTTTATTAGAAAAGTTCTTGTATTAAAATAAAAAAAATTAAAAATAAAGACAATGACATTAAAAATTTTTTAAAGTTGTACTTATGTGACGTACAGTATCTAGACCCTTTGTAAGTTCAGTGTAAGTGGAAATAAGAAGAATCATCGTGAAAAGAAAAGTGAAATAGAAAAAAAAAAAAAAAAAAAAAGAATTTAAAGAAGAAACAGTAAATAATAACAAGAAAAGAAAAAAATACAGTGTTAAGAAGACCCACGCGGCGAGACGTGAGAAACGAGCAGGTGTCAAGTACCAGCGTGGGCGCACAGCAGCCATCCAGAAGGCCAGAAACGTCAGGAAATAAGACAAGGGAGAGCCAAAACACGAAACTACATCACACCACGCACCCTCTGGTAGCAATATTTTTCTTTGGATTCTTTGTTTACGGACTCGGAAATGCTTTGGATCGTACTGCTTACAATACTCTCCAGGTAGATAAAATTTATATAAACGGTAAATAATATTACTGCTGGGCGATGAGTTTTATCAAATAGGCCAATAACAAACAAATACAACCAAACAAACAAAAAAACAACCAAGCAAAATAAAACAAAATGCAGTCGGGAAAAATTGATAACGTTGTAGGTGGGGCGGTGGACCGCTTAGCAGACGCGGAGGTCGTAACAGACGACGGTTTATCGTTACAATTTTGCCAAGCTCCCGAGGCGGTCAAAGAATTAGAAAAGTCGAACAAGAAAACAAAAGACTTAATTGGAAAAATTTTTAAGGGCATGAAAACGGTCGTGCTAAGAGACAAGAAAAAAGAGGGCCCTAAGCAAATAATTGGAGGAAACGAAGCCTCAGAGTCATATATAGAGCCCTTGCGTAGTGATGATAGTGGAGAGAAAGGGGATGAGTCAGATAGGGGGCCCGCTAGGAATCAGCTTGGCAATTGGAGAAGGGAGACAGAGTTGCTCCAGAGATGGCCAGAAAGGGAGGGGGGAGAAAATAAAAGAAAATTCCACAACAGAGATAGAAGAAAAGCTAGACCGATGCGGGAGTTCAAAAATTTTAAAAATAACCAGGAGAGGTGGGAGCAAACAACAGGTGGATATACACACAGATCGCCGCATCACCGGAAGTATGAGAGGAATATAAATTACTCAATTGAAGAGTTGAGCACAATAATCCCAACAATACCATTATTTACAGGGGACCCAATAAATTTTTCGGCGTTCACAAGGGTAGTAAGGGCAATAGGCCGGCAGGTGGACGACAAAGACGTCCTATATTTTTTGGCAACGCTATCCAGCAGGCTAAAAGGTCGAGCGGCAGCACATTTAAATGATAGAATCACACAGTTTGAGTCTATTGAAAAATTTATCGAGGAGGTTACCGAAAGGTACGGGGCCATCAGTAGCACAGAAACAGTTATGGCAAAAATTAGGTCAGAACGACAAAGGGATAGGGAATCTGTAGAAGAATACTCAGATCGCATGCAAAAGTTGTTTAACAGGGCCATGGGGCTTCAAGAAGCAAACCTTAAAGTTTCTGAAATGTTAAGGCAGGAATTTAAGAAAAATATTCAAAAAGAAGTAGTGACCCAATGTATATTAGGCCTTAATCCCCCGTACAACCACGAAGTTTCAATGCATAGGCCCATAACGCTAACAAAGGCCATTACATTGGCATTGAAAGTCGAGGATATGATGGCTATAAAATCACCTCGAATAGACAGCAATAAATATGAGAGATGGGAAAAAAAATTTAACAAAAAGAAAGACGAGGTAAACAAGTGTAACTATTGTGGCCGAATTGGGCACAAAGCAGAAGAGTGTCGTTCATTGTGGCACGACATAGAAAAAGGGCTGCTAGTGAAAAAAGGTCGCGGTGAGGAGACCAGAGCACCGTACTATACAAGGTACCAGGATAAGGGTGAAGAAAGAAGAAGTGCAAGATCATATAATGATAGTGGAAGGAGACCCGGAGACTACAGACATAATAATATGGCTCAGGCAGAGAATAAATACAACTACGGCAGATATGGGAGAAATTTTGAAAAAGGGTATGCTTACCGCGAAAATAATAACAATAACAATAGTAATAACAGATATTATGAGCCGAATGGTAGAAATTACGGCCAAAGAGGCAGTGGTAGGGATAATAGCCAAAATAATTATGATTGGAAAAGTAACGAGCGTTATAAGCCTAGACACACAAACGGGACACAAGACGCAAGGGAGGCTGAACCTAGACGGGGTGATATCTCTAGTGAACAGAAGCCGAATTTTTAGAACGATGCTCGAAGTACTCCTCCAACATCGAGCTTCGGGAAAAAGTGGCTACGTATTGTAAAGGACCAAAAGTAAACGATGTAAAAATTAAAGAGAAAGAAGAAAAACCCATACAGTCGGAGGTGTGGGGAAAGGATATAAACAAAAACAAAATTAATACTCGTCAACAAATCGAGCCAAATTTAAAAAAAAATCTAAAAGATAAAAATATATCGATGAGAAAAGAGGACAAGAAAGAAGTCACGACGGTACTAATTAACTATGCAGCAGTAGGACGCAGACCGCTAACAGTAATGCTGGAGATCGAAGATTTCCGAAATGAAAGATCAGATTTCTATGCTGACACGGGTGCTGAGATCTCGATACTAAAAGAAGATTATATAAAAGAAAATTCGCCATTGGATGAGAATATAAAAGTAAAAATAATTTAAGTAACTCATGAAGAAAGTGAAACAAAAGGCACGGTGGACACAATGATCCATGGTATGAAGTGCACTTTCCATGTAGTCCCGCAGGATTTTTCGATCGAAGTAGACGGAATCCTTGGATGGGATATGTTTAAAAAATACAATGGCGAGGTAAGCGCAAAAACAATTACACTTAGCCTAGGTGGTGTGGAAACCCCATTGAAGATGGCAGAATATTTTGAGATAGCAGCGAGATCCAGGCAGGTTATATATGCAAGAGTCAAAAAGAATTCGGAAAGATTCAAGTTGGATTTGTGCCACTTCAAGATGTGGGAAAACATGTGCATTTTGGAGACTTTTACGGCACTAATAATAAAGGTAAAATATATGCGGAATGCGTGAATTTTTCAAACAAAAAAAGGAGGATTACAGTACTGGAAGTGGATCTGATAGAGTGCGAAGAAGTGAAGAAAATGGAAATAACTGGCAACGTGGGGGACGGCGCCAGAGAAGAAGAGACTGCATTTGTGGGCTTGCTCGAGGAAGTCGAATTGGAAGAAAAAGAAATAGAAAAAAAATACAGATTGAGATATAATAGCGTAGATGGAAATAAAGAAATCGACACGTACGCGGAAAAAGACTGTGATACAAAAAGTGTCGAAGAAAGAATTGAAAAAATTATGACACTGATCGACACTGAGGGCTGTAACGAAGAAGAGTTACAGCACGTAAGAAAATTAATATCGATGAATCCGTTTGTGTTTGGGTTAGACGAGGAACCGTTAAAAACAACTTATTTAATTAAACACAAAATAGAGACTACAACAAATAAGCCAATAGTGGTCAGAAGATATAGATACCCGCCCGCGATGAAGGAAAACATCAGGAGAGAAATTCGAAAATTGATGGATTTGGATATAATAGAACCGTCAACGTCCCCATATAACTCGAATATATGGATAGTGCCTAAACCGCCAGGACAAAACGGCGAGAAAAGGTGACGACTGGTCACAGATTTTAAACACCTGAACGAAATAACTGTTGGAAGCTGTTACCCTCTACCCTTTCAAAGCGACATATTGGAGCACTTAGCGGCCGCTAAGTACATCACAGTAGTTAATTTGAAGAGTGGATTCCACCAGATTAAAATTCAAGAAGAGGACGCGCATAAAACTGCATTCTCGGGACCCGACAGGCACTATTAATGTAAACGTATGCTAATGGGGTGCTCAAAGTCACCAAATACATTCCTGAGGGCGATAACGTTAGCTCTAGCCGACCTACAAGGGCGAGAAATTGAAGTATACAAGGATGACATCATGGTGTTCGCAGCAACTCTCGAATAACATAAAAAAAGGCTTCAAAAAACTGATAGAAAGACTGGCAAAAGCAAACATGACCATAGAGCCAAAAAAATGTCAATTTTTGAAGAAAGAAGAAAAAGTCCTTGGTCACGTGGTTGGAAATAGTAAGATAAAGACGGACCCAAAGAAGATCGAAGCCGCAAAAGAATATCCAAGACCGACAAATACAAGAAAAATTAAGCAGTTTCTTGGATTTGCAGGATATTACAGAAAATTCATGAAGCGACTACTCTCTACAATGACAAAGAAGAATACGGAGTTTAAATGGGGCAAAAAAGAGGAAGAGGCCTTTAAAAAACTAGTGGATGCGCTATGTTCGGAACCTGTATTAACTGCACCGGACTTAAGTAAACCGTTCATTGTTACAACAGATGCGTCGGATTATGCCATCGGGGCAATCCTTAGTCAGGGAGAGATAGGTAAGGATAGACCATGTGAATATGCGTCACGGTGCCTCAAGGGTAGTAAACTTAGATATCCAACGTATGAGAAGGAGTTGCTAGCAGTAGTTTTTGCAAAGGAACAGTTTAGACCTTATCTGTATGGCAGGAAGTTCACGGTGGTTACGGATCACAAGCCGTTGAAACATTTTAACACGTCCAAAAAACCCGACATTCGGTTCAACAGATTAAAAGCAGAGTTGCGTGGTTACGATTTCGATATAATTTATCGCCCAGGTATCTCAAACAATGCACCAGATGTTTTTTCAAGAAATCCAGTCGTAAAAGAGGGCGAAAAGAACCCAGAACTACCGCAAATAGAACTGTATCAAATGGCAGATGAACAAGAGAAGGAAGAGGGTGTAGTAAGTGATGGCCCACCAACGCGTATGTTCAAAATTAGGGCAAAATCAAAAATACGGATCGACGGTAAGTTAAAGAAGGTAGTAGTGGAATCAGACTCAGATTCATCACATAAAAAACCCAGGAAGAAAAAGACTGAAATGAAATTGTGTTTGGAAGAAGAAGTTGAGGAGAAACAACAAACTGAAGAGAAAATCTTATCGCAGGGACCACTAAAGAATAAATTAGAGCACATGAACAAAGAGAAGGGCTGGATAAAAGGGGTACAAAAAACGAGCACACCTTATGTCGTCATAGACCACCAATTAAGGCAAAAGCAAAGGAAGAAAAGACAAAAGCAGCTCGACACTCTAAACAGAATTAGACAGAATTTTTCTGTCACTCCTGTAAAAAACACACAGACTGAAGAAAATATAATAGTGAATTGGGAAAAAAGACCAGAAATTAAACACAACAATTTGGAAGAAATTGAAATATGCTTGAACGGATCAGAGCATGAGAAAGAGAGAGACGACAGTAGGGAGAGAAGCTCAAAAAGTCGTAGTACTCCGGAGGGTCGAACGTCCGGGGAAGAAAAAAAATCAGAAAATCCACGACGAGAAAGGCAAAAAGATTCTAACTATTTTGCAAAAAAGGATAAAAAAAAATTCAACGACCTTACCAGCATGTTACAAGAAAAGACAGATAGACTCAAAAAAAAAGTTTTTGTCGACATCAGAGAAAGAGAGGTACAGGGAAAACCAGGAGTCAGAATAGATGTATGGGAGATAGAAGATAGCAGCAGGGATTCAAGTTAAAAAAGGTGATCGAAACAAAGAAAAAGAGGGAACAGTAAGTACAGAAGATAAAAGTGAGGAAGAGAAAAGTGAAGGCAAGACCAGCAGCAAAGGAGCAAATCTTTCGTGGGATAATCAGGGAGAAAGGCTATCCTTAAATCATGGTGAGAAGTCTGGGGCGTTTGATAATTTGAATGATGAAGAATCAAGCAAAAAGAACCAATTGATTTCAAACGATGCACTTAATGAGCAAAACCGTGGATCAGACGGAAATTGTGCAGAGCCATGGAAAGAGTGGGATTTAGTAGATGTAAAGGGCGATGGTAATTGTTTGTTTTATAGTCTTATTGTACTGTTCGACGTGGACTTAACAGCAAAGGAGCTAAGAAAAATCTTACTGCATTCTGAACATATTAAAAACTGCGTCAACCCGGAAAACACTAAGAGAATTTTGAGGAAGGATTACGAGTTTGGGGATGGAGAGTGCATTTTTGTCTTTTCTCAGGAGTTCAAAAAGAACATATGTGTGCACTACGTAAATGGAGATGGACTTCCAATATGTCATCACTACACAGGAATCAAAGGAGATGAATATATGCACATGCGGTATGAGCCGGAGCACTACCAGGCGCTCTGCGAAAAAGGACAAAAACGCTATGAATCAATGGATGAATTATACAAAAATTCAAGTGATGAAGACAGTAAGATAGTACGAGGGGTGAGACGAGCAACATTGAGGAAAAGGAATGAAAACAAGTTCCCATATACGAGACAGAAAATCAAGGTTAGAGTTAATAAGAAAACAAAGGAAGACAACAAAACAGATCACGAGACGAGTGATGAGTCAGATTCTGGATCAAAAGAAAAACGAATACCAAAGAAGCGCGATCCACCACCACATCCACCGGATCCACCGGATGAGCCTAGCCCAATAGCGGAACAAGAAACACCAAAAATATGAGATGACGACGTAAACAATGAAAGTCACGAAAAAGAAGTTAGCGATAATGAAAATGGAAAGGAGTTACTTAATGCGAACATGGTGGCAGATGATGATGCCGAAAGCACAGATGATGGCAAAATCAATATAAGTATACCAGGTTTAGATAGGTACAGAGCTTGCTGGACACGACTACCAGTACAAAAACCACCCTGGAAGCCAGAGGAAGATAAGGATATATCACTACTCCAAAGGCTTAAGAAAATAAACGAACACCCATTTAGATACATTGACAACTTAGCCTTCTGTACAATAACAGAAAACATACTGGACACAGAAGCCATAGACGCGCTTCACGAGAGAGGTTATATAAATCCCACAGCCATGAATAAAGAAAATAGGAGGGTTGGAGAGGTCTTCCTATCTAGAGCAAGAAAAGTATCAGTAATGCAGTTATACGTGAAAGAGCACTTTGACAGTGTGGGATTAAAATCGTATATTAAGAAATGCATATCGTCTTTAAAATAGCTCATGTTGTTTAACAAGTTGACGTCAGTAGGTATCATACGAGATCTAGCAATACTAAGCGTATCACAGTGGGACTATTTCGCAGAGCAATTTGAAAACACCTTCGAAAACACAAAAATATCGGCAGTGTTGTACTTGAACAATTTAGTAGTACCACCAGTTGAGCAACGATTTGATGTACTCAAAGAATACCACGAGTCATCGGTAGGAGGCCACAGAGGTATGAACCAGACTTACAACAAAATTGCAAAAGACTATTACTGGCGGAATATGCGACCGGACGTACGTCAGTTCGTGTTAGGTTGTGAATCATGCCAATCTAAGAAACTTGTTAGAGTAAGAACAAAACAGGCTCTAGTTGTAACAGATACACCAGCTAGGCCATTTGAAAAAATATCAATTGATTTTTATGGCCCGATAAACAAACCATCGGCTCATGGCAATAGTCACATATTGTCAATTCAGGACTGGCTCACGAAATATATAATTCTTGTACCAGTAAAAAGAGCGACGGCATTAGAAACAGCAAAAGCACTTTTAAACAGAGTAATTGCATACTTTGGCGCCCCAGAGAAAAAGCTGTCAGACAGAGGTGCACATTTCCAAAACAAACTGTTGAAAGAGTTCGCAAGAGTATTTAAAATAGACAAAATGGGAACAACAGCCTTCCATCCACAGAGTAACGGCGCAATAGAAAGAATGCATCATACATTAACGAAATATTTTAAGGCGTACGTAAATGAAGATGACTTTTGGGACGATTATTTGGGCATGTGCATGTGCGCTTACAATTCGACAAAACACTCAGTAACGGGGATAGCGCCTCAAGAAGTATTGCTGGGCTACCCAGCCAGAATCCCATCTAGCTTCAAGAAAACAATGAATGAACAAACGTATGATGAATATGTAGAAGACGTAATAAAAACAATGACGCGACTTATAACAATAGCAGCCATTAATCAAGTTCAGGCGAAATACAGGTCCAAATATTATTACAACAAAAAATTGAACACAAGATTTTTCATGGAAGGGGAAATGGTCTATGTTCTTAAAGAGCCGAGAAAGAAATATGAGGATCACTACGAAGGACCATACGAAATCGTAGGAATAAATAACAAAAACCACAATATAAAACTGAAACGTGGCAATGAAACAAGAATTACACACGTGGATTAAATCAAGAAAGCATGCATTATAAAAACCCAATTGTTCGATAGTAGGGAACTCAAGAAATAATGAAGGACAACAAAAACAAATCGCGAAGAGTAAGAAGCAAATAAATAAAGAAAAAAAAAAAAAAAAAAAAAAAAAAAAAAAAAAAAAAAAAAAAAAAAAAAAAAAAAAACAAGATATCAGGAACAACAAGACCAAAATAGTATACTTCTCTCGTAAGCGTGGCCTTCGGACGACTTACGAGATCAGCAATCAAAACGGTATTAACAAAAAAAATACAAATCTTGTGTTTCAGGGCTGGAACCATGCCGGTGACACAGCAACCTGGAGAGATGGAGAAAATTGAAAGAAACCCTGGAATATGGGTGAAGAGCTTGAGCCCAGTCCAAGCAGTCGCATCAACTTAAAAAATGATATGGTATGTAGATTGGAATGACGTTTTCGAGGAGGTAAATTCGTTTTTAGACGCGAAAAAGCAAGCAAAATGGAAGTGCAGGGTGACGGTAAAAAAGGAACACGAATGTATAGAACAAGTAGAGAACACGGCAGGAAAAGTCCTAAAGGCCTTGAATAGGGTAAAAGAGGCATATAGAACAGTAGTAGGTCAAAAGATCGATGATCAAAGCAAGACGCTGCAAGCGCTGCAGGGGGGAGTGACTGACGCGGAAAAAGAGAAAATACAAAAGCTAGTAGAGGCGATCCCAACTAACACAATGGAAATAACTAAGTACTTAACGGAACAAATTAAAGTCATAAAATACGGAAACCATAAACAATACCTTCAAGATATAAAAACGTTTAAAGATAAAGCTGGAAGAATAACGGAGGAAGGTTTAAAAATGTTTGCAGAGTACTTCGGCAATTATGACAGAGTTACAGAAATGGTGGGCGAATTTGAACACTTAGCCGAGAAACTTATAACAAAATTTAGAACAACGGTGGACATAATATACTTGGCGAGTCGGGGAACGACACATATACCAGATGCGGCATTGAGAGCGATTTTGGAACCAAAAATTTTGGCAGAGCAGCTGAGACCAGATCTACAGTTCCCAGTAAAGGAAAATATAACCACAGAAGAAGAAATTGGAGAAATCTCAGAAATAACGTCCATGGCATTTAACGGCAGAATAATATATTACATACGGATACCACTAGTTACCAAAAGAAAATTTGGACCTTCTTAGGATATCATCATTGCCAGTGGAACAAAAAGGCTTCAATACTACGGATTTAGTGGCATACTTACAGCCAACATACGAATACATAGCGAGCAGTGTTAGTAAGAGAAGATTTACGCCAATACCGCAAGAGGTAATAAGACTATGTAAAAAACTAGGAAAAACACGAATATGCACACAAATGGAGCCAACACAGGAAGTCGAAGAGGACCAACCCTGTGAGATATGTATCATATTGGGGATTGCAGTGAAGAATCCAGAAGAATGTCCGATAATATTAGCCAAGTTAAAGGGCACATTTTGGATACGTCTCCATGCTAAAAACCAACATGCCATTACCACCACGAGAAAGGACAAAGTCCACATACAGTGTGAACACACCGAACACAAGACACTGAAGGTGGTGAATTCTGGGGTAGTCAGCTTAGCAAGAGACTGTATAGCTCAAGCATCGGATACAAGACTGGATCCAGGACAAGAGGAAGGTGAAAATCGCATAATGAAGCTTAAAAGCACAAATCTAAACTTGAAGGATATAATACAAAAGGTGAAAGGGACTGAAGGAGGTATGTTATTGAAATTAATAGAAGCAGTGATAAAAAGAGACGGACTACAGGAACTCGATAACCAGGAGCACGGACTTGACGATAGGATAAAAACAGGTACTAAGCTAGCGGATATACTCTAACGGGCACACGAGTTAGTACAAATAAAGGAGGAATTCTCAAATTGAAAGGAATACGCATTGTTGGCAACGAAAATAGCACTAGGAGTGGCAGCCGGATCTTTTGGATTTTTAAAATGGGGGGGTCCAATAATACTTGAAGGTTTGAGAATGATTACAGGCGGACGGAAGAGGAACCGCGGAAACACCAACTCAGTACTACAAGACTTGTCAACCCAGAGGGCCATGGTTAATGCACGAGAGGTACAAGTGCTACTGGGCGAGCGGGTAGGATCAGAAGGCAGAAGACTACCAGCTTAGTTAAGAACCAATCCGCGATGATCATTGAGATCGACGATGTAATAATAAAAAGGGTTGTATATAAGATGTGTACAGATTAAAAAAAAAAAAAATAAATAAATAAATAAAAAAATAAAAATATTAAGAATAATTAAATAAATAATAACTATACAAAGAATATAATTATACAAAAACAATGTAAAGAGAGCAGCGCAAACAAGAACAATTATGTATACACAAATAACTCACAGACAACATAACACAAATATACTCGCACACACAAACCAGTATGGCCATCGAGGACGATGACCGCGTAGCCTCGGACGTGTGACGTACAGTATCTAGAACCTTTGTAAGTTCGCGCCCAAGACTCACCTCTCACGGCGCATGAGCAGCGGATACAGAGTATGATGATCACCTTTCGGCGGCGGGCCCGAGCGTTGTCAGCTCTCCCGCTCCCTCTCTCTCCGATCAGCCTCCGAACCTAACGCCACGCACGCGACTGCTCTCGCTTTGAGACTCTTATAAACGAACATATACTTTCTTCCACGTGTATTCAATCCCCTTACACCCCGAAACTCCACAATTCCCACGTAACACTTACATGTGCATGCAACACACCCACGCACACCTGAACAAATTTTTGAAAGCTATATTTTTAATCATATTTTCGTTAAAGAAACTTCATTGCATACAATATTATTAAATAATGAACAATAAAATTTAAAAAAATTAATCGACCACATGATAGTTTTCGTTAAAAAAGTGCCACCGCATCCAAGGCTATTTTGCGGGGTCCTGTGAGGTATTCTGTTAGTCCAAGTCGTAATCTGGAATTCGTGGGAGAAATTATTTGGATAGGATTTTTTTGCATGATCTTACGCAAAATGATCACCAAAAAACGAATTTGCATGTTGCCAGGCTTCAAAGTTGTAGGAAAAATGTTTAAACAAAATTTTTTAAACAAATTAAAAATATTGTTTATTTTGCCCTGGAAAAAATTTTTTTAGCTTTTTTGGAAATTCTAAACAAAAAAGATGTCTTGCAAGTTTTCCCTAAAATCAATACTTTTCGAGATAATAATTGTACAAAGTTTAAAAAACCGTGAAAATCGCCACTTTCAAGTATGAAAAACAACAATAAAAATTAAAAATTTTGATGTTGCCAAAGTTCTCAAATATTCTTCAAACATCCCTTGACAAAATCCTAAGGCGTTTCTGGATGTTATTTTATTGCAAACCCTTCATTTTTAATTTACAATTAAGCGTGTGCATCATTACGGTCGGCCGCTGCTGGCCGCGGCTCTCATGCTCCGTCTCTTTCCCACTCACGAGGAGTACACGGAATTTACTGGCACTCATATTTAATTTTAATGGTAAGTACATTATTTTTCTATAGTAGTTGTGAGATTAAAAATCCAGTTATGTTTTTTTAATTACGAAAATCTAATTCAACTTGAAAATGTATCAAGCGCCGTGCCGTGCCGATTTTTTTTAGCCAGATAAAATAAATTGAATTGCTGAAAAGTACAAGGATCAGGATTAGGTTTGAATTTTATTTTTGAAACAAAATCACGTAATTTATTTAATTCTTTATTTAAAAAATAAGAATTCAAATGACAAAAAATTACAACGCTTCATCAACAATCATCTTCTTCTACACATACGACACATTTATTTTCGCAAACATTTCAATCACAACCGCACAGAGCGATACAATTCAAACCATTTTTTTACAGTGGCATGCTTTAGTTTTACATGATTTTTCAAAGAAGAATAATAAAGTTAGTATACGTAAACGTATAAAATTCTGTTACCATATTCCATTCAAACTGAGGCTTAACTTAAAATAATTTTTTTTATTTAAATACATGTATGTTTATATAGCAACAGTTAGGTTAACCTCATTTTTCATCAATATGAAAGATTGTATAATTATTTTTATTCCCACAATAACTATAGAAGAATAATGTACTTACCATTAAAATCAAATATGAGCGCCAGTAAATTCCGTGTACTCCTTGAGAGTGGGAAAGAGACAGAGCATGAGAGCCGCGGCCAGCAGTGGCCGACCGTAACGATGCACACGCTTGATTGTAAATTAAAAATGAAGGGTTTGCAATAAAATAACATCCGGAAACGCCTTAGGATTTTGTCAAGGGATGTTTGAAGAATATTTGAGAACTTTGGCAACATCAAAATTTTTAAATTTTATCGTTGTTTTTCATACTTAAAAGTGGCGATTTTCACGGTTTTTTAAACTTTGTACAATTATTATCTCGAAAAGTATTGATTTTAGAGAAAGTTTGCAAGACTTTTTTTTTGTTTAGAATTTCCAAAAAAGCTAAAAAAATTTTGTCCAGGGCAAAATAAACAATATTTTTAATTTGTTTAAAAAATTTTGTTTAAACATTTTTCCTACAACTTTGAAGCCTGGCAACATGCAAATTCGTTTTTTGGTGATCATTTTGCGTAAGATCATGCAAAAAAATCCTATCCAAATAATTTCTCCCACGAATTCCAGATTACGACCCGGACTATGTGCTGTAGACACGAGGGTCCGTAAGGTAGCCCTAGATGGATGGCACTGGTGTACTCAGCACGGTTTTTCTTGTCGAGGGCACACCCAACCCTCAAAAACGCCTGAGGTAGGAAAGTAAAATTTTCTTCTTTAGCAGAGTAATAATAGTATCAAGAAATTAAAAAGGGCCAAGAATTACTAAAACTGGTCACGGGAATTCTGAGATCTAAATATTAACACACATACAGGTATGCATATATACAATCCATGATTATCGCTGTGTATGTTGTAGCTGTGGTATCAAAATGATCAACATATGCTTTCTACATTATATATGGTAAAAAGTAAGTTTAATCAATTATAAGTATTTTTTGCAGTAATGATTTATAAATATTAAAAGCCAAAGTTCAATACATATTTTTCTTAAATTTACAACGTGGTTTTTTTAGTTCTAATGAAATGTATAAATTGTTTCGAATAAAAAATTTTTTAATTATACGTTAATCGTCATTCATGAACGATTTCTTGTCGATCTCGTTCAGAGTCTTAGCATAACCATCTCTCAACTGCAAATTACTGAATGTTTATTCATGTATCCCTAACAAAAAGAATGAACAGAATCAAAAATAGTTTTGTAAAAATTAAAGAATTCTTTTCAAGTTCTTAGTAAAAAATATTATAAAGTTAGAAAACGAATGAATCAATTCTATTCAAACTTTTTATACTGATTCTTGAAACTTTTTAGATAGTTGCCACAGTTTTTTCGGGAAAGTTCACAACAACAGCAATAAATACATTTTTTTTAAATTCTAGATTGTCGCTTTAGTTCAATAGGATCTGCCCAGTGGCATCATCCAGGCAGTCACGCTGAAAACGTCAGTCAGGAAGAAATTCAGCTTACTGATCCTTTTTAGGGCCATATAACATCGAAAAACCTCACCAACAAATGTAAGGTAAAGTAGCCTATTGTGGCATATTAAAAAAAAGTCATATTTTAATTGTAAAAGTTTCAACAAGAGAAATAGTATTAATTCAACATCCTTATCTTCTTAAATTAGTAAAAATCATAGGTAATTTTGAACATAATTGTTAAAAACAAAAATTTTACAAAGCCCTGTGCTATAATAGGGGAAACGGACAACATAACTTCTAAAACGCAAGGCTCCTCTAATGAAACCTACCAGATGCATTTATATAACATGTGTGTACTATAATAAGAACCCTTTGTTCCGTGGATAGAAGCCCAATTTTTCAGCATGTTTCATGATAAAATCTGATTCATTGCGTCCATATTTGTTTGTAAAATAATTATTTAACACCTAAATGTATTTAAAAAACTATAAAATTGCTCGAAAACATTGAGCGCTCTCATTGATATCCAAACCGTAGATATTAAGGCGGATTAAAATTTTATAATGATTGTTCTACAAAATTCAGCCTAAAATTGTGCCAAAATAGGCTATTTTACCTTATCACAACTTTAAAAAGTTGGCAAAAAACCGTTTTTTTAGGAGGCTCACAAAACTTGTTAAAAATACCTACAGTTACAGGAGGGGGAATCGAAAAGAGAACCTCAAATGCTCAAAATATATGCAATTTCAGGCGTGAAGAAACTGATACAGAACATTTGTTGAGATTAGAACACTATTTTTTATTAATTTAAGTATGATTTTTTTTTTAAATAAAGCTTTTTTGTACTATAACAAATAAAATCATGTTAAAAATATAGTTCAAGTTAAAAGTTAGATAACAGTTATATAAACCTTAGTAAAATGTTAAGTTTTAAACGTATTATTTAAAGCATTTGTGAGAAAAAGAAAATAAAAAAATTAAACCTAATATCATTAGAATCTTTTAACAAAATCTTAAGGTGATCCCAATTTTTACATAAAATGTCAGTATTTTGTTACGTGGGAAAGAGATTAGTGAGGAGGTGCGTCATGAGAATGACCAATACTCATTACCTTAAGGACTTCCATTCAAGATATCACATTTATAAGGTAAAATCGCGCGTGTGTTCCCGTTCTAGGCTCGTCATGTCCTCCCGTAATTATCGCCTGGTGTCTTGATTTGATAACGCTTGAGTACCTTGATAATAACCGACTCTCTTGATATCGCTCGACTGCCTAGATTTAAAGCTCGCTAGGCCTTATATTACCTTGTTTCCCTCCCGTCGGCACCCTCTTTCCTCACTGTTACCAGGGAGAGACAGTATGATATGCCTTGTATATCGTACGTAACACGTCTGAAGCCCATTTATCGAGTGTTGAGCCTGTAGATTTATTTATAATTTTGCGTGTGTATACTGTGCTGTATTCTGTTGTCTGTGTTGTTTGTGTAGTTTAGTATATTGCACTCATCCTTCCAGTCAATTGTAGAAAACCGTTGTTCTCTTAACATTAATATTTTTGTTCTTCTAATCATTCAAGTAGATAAGCTATGGCGATTCCAGCCCAGGTGGGCTTGAGTTGCCAAATGATTTCAGCGCAC
Source organism: Copidosoma floridanum (assembly GCF_036245765.1). Classification (NCBI taxonomy): domain Eukaryota; kingdom Metazoa; phylum Arthropoda; class Insecta; order Hymenoptera; family Encyrtidae; genus Copidosoma; species Copidosoma floridanum. The sequence continues at coordinate 13,137,480 of NW_028321898.1, read as the reverse complement.
TCCCTCTCCGTGGCCAGCGGACCCTTCTTTTTGGATAGAGTAGTCCCTTCTGTAACCAATGAGCGAGCAGGAGCTGTGGCTTCCTCGCACTCCTTATGCGTGCGCAACTTAAGGTTGCGTGCGCCACCTGCAGCACTGCTTGAGTTTGCGCGCGCTGTTTGAGTTTATTCGTGCTGCAATTTGCATTAGCACCTGTAGCTCCATGTGCGCCACCTGCTTATTTGCAACGCACTTTGAGATTGTATGCGATGCAATGTTTACAAGTCGTCTGCAGCGCTGGTTTGCGCGCTATTTAAATGTGCAAAATCGTGTGCAGCTTGTTCACGTGGTAGTTATATGCATAAAAAAATTTTTTTGTGTTAGCGAGCGCGTCGCATGATAATGTAGAATGTAGAGTAGTCAGAAAATAATTATTCAACTTTTTTCGTTTTATTTCTTTAAATCAGTTTATATTAAATAAAAAATATACCTGATTTACAAAACAAGACTAGCAAAACTCGCATGATTTATAAAATACGTTTTGTTAAACATTTTATTCTTACAATACATAAGAATATACAGAAAAAAGTTTTATCAGTATTATTTTCAACAAGTGCTTTGCTTAACCAACCACGTCGTAGCCAGCCATCCATGTAGGCTGTTGCTTTTGTCGTTTAAGGCGTTCAAATGCTGCATAGTATGAATCACTTTCTTACTTTGATGACTCGATTGATATGCTAGTCAAAAAACATTATTTTAATAAATGTGCTTAATGTAGGGCATAAAATAGTTTTTTTTTTCAAAATGGTTTCGCCCCTGTGTAAGGCATACTGGAGAAAAGACTTTGTTTTTCGATGCATTTGGGACAAATCGTGAACTTCGAGCGTTAGAATTGAACTTATGAACTTAGCTTCATCACTTCCGTAAGTATAAATTCTTTTGAGGTTCTTAGCAATAGTTATAAGATAATACTTAAATCATTTAAAATAACATTACCCTCAAACCATTCGATTCCGTGGACTTCTACCGTCTGGTGATTATTGTGCATTTTTACATCCAACGGTAAATCAGTAGAATTGCAAGGTGACTTGACTATCCAATAGCTAACAACGTTTCCTTGCAAGGAAACTACTGAAAATTGTTTCAGTATTAAGTATCTATCAACATTATAAAAGCTATGGATACTAATGATAAAGTCCATGATGTGCTTGATGAGTATTTTGAAATTGTGAATATTAAAGGTAAAAATTATTTTTTTTAATGTATTCTCTATTTGACAAGGCTCTCTTCTTTACTGTTGATGTTATTACTCATGTCACATTGGTAAAACTGAGTGAAAAATAAGATACAACCTGTATTTATAACTTCTCCTTATCAGAGTTAGTGATATCGGCCCACCCACAGTGCTGCGTAAAATTGTGCAATCTCTCTCTCCATGAAAAAGTATGAGATGCAGCTTTCCTTCTCTCTGAATGCCTGAGCCACTCTTGTGACTATAATCGGTCAGTCAGATAGCTCAGAACCACAACTGTAATTTTAAAAATTATTTTTGCATCTTATTCTTCAATTATAATTAACATACTTTAACAGTTCTTTATTACTATTGTCAAAAAATTTTTTAGTAAGGGAAAACTAGTTTGTACATTGAACTAAGCACATTTTTTTATTTAATTCAAAATATTTCTAATCCCTTATTGCAGAAACATTTATGATAGCTTATGAAGAGTTAATGTTAAAGGCATGGTATTTGCATGGCAAATAGGCTTCGTTAAGTTTTGCAAGCGCTGGGCATCCATACTCCTCAATATTCACAATTCTGAAAGTGTAGAAAACATGAATGATTTGCATCTTTATTATATTTTATTGTATGTATACATATATAAATACTTGCATGATAGTATTTCTTCGAGGTATTTTTTTCAAGATCCTTGACAAAAACCGTTTTCGCGTCAACCAGTTCGGTTTTAAATATATTAAGTGCTTTGTAACGTAAGATATGCAAGGCATATCATACTGACTCTCTCTGGTCACAGTGAGGCTACTTTGGCAAGAGGGCATCAACAGGAGGGGAACAAGGTAATATAAGGCCCAGCGAGTCTCAAATCGTGGCCGTCAGGCATTCGCGCATTCGAGCAAGCAGACAGTCAAGCGGAATCAAGAGGACTGGGCGTTACCAAGAGATTTGAGCGTTATTAAATCAAGACACCGGGAAATAATTACGGAAGGACACGACGAGCCTCGAACGTGAACACACACGTGACTTTGCCTTATAAATGTGGTATTTTTAATGAAAGTCTTTAAGGAAATAAGTATTAAGCATTCTTGCGACGCACCTCCTTACCAATCTCTTTACCACGTAACAGATTTGGTGCTAGGCATGAGGTACAGTAAGAGTCAGAATTTTTTTTTTCTTCTATTTGACGCGTCTTAAAAATTCCGCTGAGAAGCACTCATAGTGCAGTGCCACGAGAATACGACGATCAAAAATGGAGAGGCCAAGGATACGACTAAAGACGACAGTTCCGGTCATATTCTACAAGCAGCTGTGACAACAGCCCCGAAGCCAACAGGACCAGGATACCAATTACAGATAATCATAGGACCAAGGAGACAAGTGACGAGCGCTGAAGGGAAATGGTCTTCAAAATTTTGTTCTTATTGGTGTGCATATCGACGAGTACGTAAGTACGTTTGCAATAAAATTATAAAATTAATTATATCCTATACTCCCAAGGCAAGACAGGAAAGGCACGTACTAAGCAAAGATTAGGTCGTGAATCGAACGTAAATTAAAGGGACGTTTTTAGTAGACTTTGTAAAGACACAAGAAACATACGGAAATAACAGCTCACACCCATATCAGCTAAAGAATTTATCACTATTTTTATTTTTATTTTTTTTAACGACAATAAAAGAGAGATTTAAAAAAAAAAAAACACACATTTCTCCCCATTTATCACTAAACAAGAATACAGTGCAAAAACTAAGTGAAAGACGAATACCACTCTTTTACTTTCTTATCTTGCCTTCTACAATTTTTTTTTTTTGCGTCCAATTATTATTAAGTTGTGTGACGAGGATTTTTCTAGCCGATAAACAGCCGTCCCGGATCTCCTCACGAAACTCTCACTCAATTTTTTACCATGTCCCTACACTCTGGATATCTCTCTTCCGGGAGGTCTGCCACAGGTATCTAGTTCGGGAACACCAAACACTCCCGAAAGGAAAATAGAAGGGGGCAAATGGGGGGCACTACTTCTTAATAAACACTCGCGGATATAAATTCTCACAGCGCTCTCGCGCTATTTATTCGCCCTAATGCACACTTTCCACAACGTCGTATCTCTCTCTCTCTCTCTCTCTTTCTCTCTCTCTCCCTTTACATATATTTCTATATTGACACACTATTCTTGCGGTAAATATCTTCGTGCTGTCACCTCAGGTCGTCCTCTTCGCCGAACTCCTCCCTGCTAAACTGATGGTGGCCGGCACCTAGGCTACACACACACACACGGACACAACCTCAAGCATACCTTCCGCTCAATTCAATCTTTCCTATCCCTATATAAATCCTACACCCATTTATCCTGACTCACTCGGATCGTCCCTAAACCTTGACCTCGAAATAACACCTAGTGCACCATCCTCCTTGAAGTGACCTTCTCTCTGTCCTCGCCGTCACCCGATGCTACCTAGAGTTTGTCTCAATCGTCGCGTAGACTCGGCGGCACGGTTGACTCTCGGGCAGTATTGTTCGGTGTTCTCCTATGCTCTCTTTTTGGATCCCTTTCCTCACTCTCTGCACTACCTGTCACTTCTTCCTTTATCCAATCACTCTCTCTTTCCTATCTGCTCTCTATGCCGCTCCACGCGATACTGACTGCCTTATGGCAGTACACTTCAACAGATGCGCGCGCCCCTCCCGTGTATCCGAAAAATCTCCAACACGCCTAAAAACCAGTAAATTATTATGCTACCACCACTAACTGATAACTACATAAATTGGGCCGATTCTGATACAAATAGGGATAGACTACATAGTAATATACCATCTACCATGGCCCAATATACAGAAGATATACACGCTACACACAACCATTACCACGTACGCAGACCGCAGAACGCGCAACAAAATATTCTGCCCACGCTCAGCCATGTGACGGGCAACATCTTATACTTCGACGGGGATCCAGTCAACCCACCACTGTTCAAGAGAATAGTGCGAATGGTTGAACAAACAATAGGGCCGGAAAACCAATTATTTTTTTTTTTTTTTGCTCCTTCGCGAATGGACTGACAAAAAAAGTAGCAGAACATTTCGCTCCAAGATTAACGCAGCTTAAAACATTTGAAGAGTTCATTGGAGAGCTCTCGTATAGATACTACAGTATTAACAACGCAGACTTGCTTATGGCAAAATTAAAAATAATAATAATACAACAAGACAAGCAATAGACAACTACGGCGGACGAGTACAACAATTGTATGATAGATTAACGATGTTGTACGATTCGAACCCATACTTTCCCCCAATTTAAAAATAGACACTGAAAGCAAACTTGAAATCCAAGGCGGTAAAACAATTAATATATGGATTACTCCCAACTTTCGGTAAGAGAATAGCAAGCTCTAGCGCGGGAACACTAGGGGAACCTGGTGAGGAGAAAAAATAACAGAAATTACCAATGGGGCACAAGAAGCAGCAGCAGCAAATGAAAAACGCTGTATATACTGTGACGGCCGAATCGGGCATTCAGTTGAGGAATGCTGAAAACTACTAGCAGTGATGAACAACAAGAAGGATTCAAGGAATTACAGAAGAGAACTAAAGGAAAATTAAAATTATTGTCAGAAGCCGGGACACAATGTGAAAGACTGCCGCTCATGCAAGCAAGACAGGGAGGAAGAGGAGAGACGACGAAACAAGGCGTATAACCAACTCCTAAGTAATACTCACACTAACAGAAACGCCTATAATTACGGAAACAGAAATGATGATTTTCATAACCGTAATTACAATAACTATTATAGGGACTATAACAATGACCCAACGGACCCTTATAACAGAAATAACAATTATAAAGTTAGGTATAATACATACAACCTCAGAGGTAATACTTATTATGGCAACCAAACCGCGACAATGAAGACTCATACAATAATAACAACAGAAGCACATTCAACCGTTATGGGAACGGCTACAAAAATCAAGACAGCAGAGACGGCTATAACAGGGATTTAGTTGGGAACGGGCCGCCACAGGATAGGGGCTGACAACAGCGAGAAAACGGCGTACACGCCCCTAGCAGTAGAAGAGACCCACCCGCAGCTGTAAACTCGCAAGATGTTTGGCGTGGTCCCCAAACATTGAATTAGAGAAAGAGACAGAGAGAAGTGTATCTGGCGAGAGAAAATGTTCGAGAGAGAGGCCGCAGAAGGTGGAGCAAAAAATAGTGGAGGCAGAATCGTACTCTATCAACCCGAGTACTTATGCAGTACAGGGAAGAATAGAACGTAATAATGCAGAATGCGAAGACACTTATAAACAACAGGGGGCAGACGCACAAGGAAGAGTAGGAGGGCCCGCAGGAAAAGTAATCGGGTAAAGGCGCCGGACAAATGTATAAAGAATGACGAACCCAAGCTTTCAGAGTGACGAAGAAATAGAGCAGCTTCCCAAAATAACTATAAAAGTTTCGGGAACAGGGCATATGCCACCATCGGTCCATTTATGAGGACCACAATTAAAGAATGGAAAGGCGACTTTTTATGCGGATACAGGCGCAGAGATTTCGGTTATAAAAGAAAATTTTCTTAGCACAGACATGCTAATAGAATAGAGATCGAGTCAAACCCTTACGTATTTCACCTTGACGGAGAACCTCTCAAGGCAACACATCTGTTAAAACATCGAATTATAACGACGTCGGATAAACCCATCGTAGCTTAAAGATTCAGATATACACTGGCGATAAGGGATCAAATGAAAATTAAAGTAAAGAAAATGCTCGAACAAGGGATAATGGAACCCTCCACCATATAGCTCGAACACCTGGATAGTGGCAAAACAACCGGAGCCAAACAATAAAAAAAGAGTGAAAGTAGTCACAGATTTTCGACCTCTAAACGAAGTTACAGTAGGCTCGTGTTATCCGATACCGTTTCAGAGTGAAATCTTAGAGAACCTAGCATCAGCATGTTACATTACTATGGTAAATCTCAAATCGAGATTTTTCTAAGTGAAAATACATAAAGACGATGCACATGAGACAGCATTGTCAGGCTTAGATGGGCACTACCAATACAAAAAAATGCCAATGGGGTGCAAGGACTCACCAAACACATTTTTAAGGGCTTGTACGATTCGCACCAGCACTTGCAGGATTGCAAGGCCATAAAATAAAAGCTAATCTTGACGATATCGTGGTCTTTGCCTCTGACCTTGAAGAACATGAAAGATGATTAACGAAACTGTTAAAATGGCTGGCAGCTGCAAATCTTACGATTAAATCTAAAAAGTATCAATTCTAAAAAAAGTACGTTAGACGTAAAGAAAGTAAAACAATTTTTAGGATTTGTAGGCTACTACAGGCAATTTGTCAAAAATTATGCTGAAATTGCCCAACCGCTGTCAAGACTCTTAAAAACAGGCACTGCATTTAAATGGAATGACCAAGAAGAGCAGGTGTTTAAAATTTTTTTCGATACACTGTGCAGTGGATCTGTACTCATCGCCCCAGATTTTTAAGAACCCTTTATTGTCATGACGGACGCATCAGGTTATGCGATTGGAGCAATTCTTAGTCAGGGAGAGATCGGAAAAGATAGACCGTACGAGTACGCGTCTCGCTGCCTTAAAGGGAGCGAACTCCGCTACCCAACATATGACAAGAAACCGTTGGGGACTGTATTTGCAAAAGAGCTATTTAGACCATATTTGTACGGACTCAAGTTCACGGTGGTTACAGACCATGAGCCACTTAAGCACTTTCATTCCTCGAAAAAACCAGACATTCGTTTTGACAGACTTAAAGCGGAACTGAGAGGGTATGAATTCAAAGTTATATACCGTCTGGGCGTAAACAACAGACCACCGGACGCATTAACACGAAACCCCATACTAGAAGAGGGGGAAGTAAATCCAAAACGGCCTCGCCAAAAGCTATATCAGCTAGCAGACGAATATGAGAATGAAGAACTAGCCGAAAGTGACGGACCTCCAGCGCGCATATTGAAGACCCGGGCAACTCTTAGAAAGAGAATTCAAGGTAATCCGAAGAAAATGAAACTCCATTGTACCGATTCAGAAAACTTGAACGTCATAATACAGAAAAAGAAACAATAATGCGGTGAGAATATTAAAAAAAGTTCAGATATAAGTACAGAAGGTCAAGAAAACGGTTATGTGGACTCTGAATCAGAGTAGTTATAAGAAAAGAATTCGCCACCGCAACAAGCACTAACGGGTCAAAACGAGTTAAAAATACGAGATGTTGCAGAGAAAGGAAGAATAATTTCGCAGGGGTCAGCAGACGAAAAATTAGGCTATATTATGAAACAACCCTTTCAAAAGGGTATAACGGCTTCAAGCATGCCAGCAATATTAGAACAAAAAGAAAAATTAAGAAAAGCACGTAAACAACAACTTCACACTTTGCATGGACAGAAACCATGTCTTTCAGCCACGCAACTGACGACAAACCCGTCGAAAGAAATAATAATAGCGAATTGTGATACCATCATAACCTAGTGTTATAAATAAAAATCAAGAGATAATTATAGAAAAACAGAGAACTGATATAGAAAAAAAAGAAGAAAACATAAAACATGTGAAGAAATTTTCAACAGACAAACGAGTCGAGCCGAATATACATGACTTATTAAGGGGGCGGTCCAATGACTTGGGAGCTCTAGTAATGATTGACATTAAAAAGCGGGATATAGAAGGCAGACCAGGAATGATGATAGATATGTGAGAGCATAGCGAAATAATAACGACAGAAGAAGCAGCACTACACATAAGAAAAGAAGTAAACAAAAACACACTTAACGGGGGGAATATGGCTCAGTCGGAGGGAAATGAGAACGTGGTACGAAACGAACGCAATGAGCAGCTGAAGAAAATTGCACCTCCAGATAAATGGCTGGAATATTTAAAAGACAAAACGCGAAGGGAAACTTTTGAATCCGCACAACCTGGTAATACCCTGGTAAAAATATCGGAAATACCATCTAACTCATCCGGGAACTGTTTGTTTCACAGCCTTATATGGTTATACGAACTCGATATCTCAACTACTGAGTTACGAACGATTCCGCGCAACTCCAATTTATTACAAAAATGCAGAGAGCCGGAAGAAACAAAGGAAATTTTGAAGTCACAAACAATGTATGGAAACAGCGATTATACTTAACCGTTCTCTCAAGTATTTAATAAAATATTAGTGTACATTTTGCATTAACCAATGGAAATTATATTTACATTAATAGCATTCCTACGACAGACGGTGAATTTGGCCATTTACATCTAGAAGGCATAGGTGAAAATGCCCATTATACGCCTCTCGTACAAGTTTATAGCGCAATAAATATAGAACTTGAGTTAAGGGTAGAGACCGCAGCAGTAGTGAGAGAAGTTAGGAGCATAAGCATGCGTCCGAGCTAGACGAAAGAGTAGACAGAGGCAAGCGGGGGAAGGAGGACGAAAGTCATTCAGAAAAGAAGCAAGACATTCCCGAAAGAGCAGGGGATATAAGTAGGCATGCGGAAAACGGGGAGAGAATGGACAGCAAACGAGCAGCGATGATGACAGCAATGAAAGTACAGCAGAGGAAGAAAGAGAGCAAGCCAACGAGTTGAATGATGCGCTATACAAAACAGAGAGCGAGAACGAAGCCAACACAGTCATACACTTACCATCGATGGAAAAATATAGAGTGTGCAGAACACGCCTACCAACGGAAAGGCCTCTATGGACACTAAAAGAGAGGGAAGACCCACCCTTACTACAAAAACTAAACAGCATCGAGGGCAACCCATTTAAGTACTTAGAAAATCTAGGGCTTATGACAATAACGGAAGTAGTACCCAACACATAGGTCATAGATGCGCTGCACGAGAGGGAATACATTAATCCAACATGCGTGAACAAAGAATCGTAGGAAAAACTAAAATGATAAATGCAAGAAGAATCAAAATCATCCACATGTATGTAAAGCAGCATTCTGAAGAAACCGCGCTTAAATCGAACATTAAAAAATGTATTAAGGCACTTAAAGAGGTAATGGTAGCGAATGAAATAAAAAAGATTAATATTGTTAGGGATCGAGCGATCCTCAATCTGACCTTGTGAGGATACTTTGTTAATACCTTTGAGGAAATATTAAAATATTTTAGATTAGCAGGAGTACTCTATACAAACACTTTGGTAATCCCACCAACAGATAAAAGATTTAAAACCATTAAAGAACACCACGAAGCGGTAATAGGTGGACATAGAAAAATGAATAAGACATATAACAGGATTGCCAAAGACTACTACTCGAGAAATATGCGTTCAGATGTGAGATAAGTAATTCTGGGATGCACATCATCCCAAACGAAAAAACTCGTCTGAGCTAAATAAAACAAGCCATGCTTATCCCCGACACACTACGTAGATTGTTCGAAAAGATTTCTATAGACTTCTACGGGCTCATCAGTAAACCCTCAGCAAATCAGTATAAACACATACTATCTATGCAAGACCGGCTAACAAAATTTATAGTTCTCGCACCTGTGAAAAAAGTAACAGCTGAAGAAACGGTCAGAACGATTACAGATTAATGTATAGCGTACTTCGGGCCACTGGAACATTTATTATCAGATCGAGGCACCATTTTATGAACAAAAGTATGCACGAACTTGCAAGGTTGATTAAAATAGACAAAGTGGGTAGCACAGCATTCCACCCGCAAACAAACGGTGCCATCAAACGTATGCATCTCGCGGAGTACATCAAGGCCTACGTAGAACAAAATGATCACTGGGATGAACATTTACCTATGTGCATGCACTCATATAATATCATATAAATGCACTCACCACACGAACTAGTTTTCAGACAAAGAGCTAGAACACCATCTAGTATCAAACTGCAACCCAAGAGTTAAACTGCAAACGAATATTTCAAAGAGTTAGTGGAGATCCTGACAGAAATGAGAACCATCGAAGCAATGAACCAAGTTCAGGCGAAACAGCGACTGAAATATTGTTATGACCGCAAACTGAATACGAGACATTTATTGGGAAAAATAGTTTATGTACTAAAAGAGCCATCGAAGAGTAAACATGATTTGCAATACAAAGACCCGTATAAAATAACAGGCATTGATTATATCAACAAAAATGTAAAACTATAGAGAGGCGACAAAATAAGAGTATCACACGTAGATGAAATCAAAAAAGCATGTATGGTAAAGGCACCACCAGAGAACGCGAACAGGGGGAGAAACACGAACGTACAGACCTAAGCATTCGACTTCACTTAAAGTTTTCACGGCCTCTGGACGCAGCACTAAATATAACAGAAAAGAGGGATCAATTAAATTTACAATAAAATCTTTCGCAGCCCCCGGACGTGCCGAAAACTAGATATATACATATATTAGACTCAGGTACGCAAGCTCACATCAATAGTAGACTGTCGGTGTGTTCCGCATATCAACAAACTTCGATTTATGTTTAAACTCCAATGCTACATCGATATATCGGAGTTTAATTACATGTTGAACCTACCAAGAGTTACAGTTAGTACAGGTTGACACTAGCGCCGCCCGATCATGCGGCGTACCACGACCTACGTAACTTAACTGCTGGCAGCATTTGCCGAATACAGCACGGGCTCTAAATTGAATTTCTTTTTGGGTACTGTAAACGCATGTGTGTGACACTTAAAATGAGATCATTCTGAGTTGAGAATTTGTCTCATTCATCGGGTACTTGGCAGGCACTTGGCGGGTACTTCCCGGGTACTTGGCGGGGACTTCACGGGCACTTGGCGGATACTTACCGGGCACTTGAGTTTTTTATTTGAATTGTTTTATTTGCTTACTTATTTCGATCAAATTTATTTTATGTATGTTGTAAACTATTTTTTATTCTCACAGTGACAGTTTATATTGATGGTTAAGTTCTAACTAAATAAAGATGTACATCAACCAAACATTTTGTTACCATGACATTTTCAAATTATCATTCAATACACTGTAAACCTTATTTCTTTTTTTAATAGTTGTTCTTTAATTTTTTATTAAATAATAAGATAATATTTAGAGTATTTTCTAACGTATTATCTTAAAGCATCAAAATTTGGATGATAAATAAATGATTTTTATGAGCAATATCAACTCCAATATACTTTGATTATTGCAATTTATGAAAGGACTCGTTCTTAATCGTGTACAGACGGCATACTCGGGAACGCAAGCAAGACATACCTAACAACAATATTATTGACCGAGAGGTCGACTATTTTTGCAAAAATACTATCGTGTAGAGTGAAAAATTTCTACTGATGTAGTCTTTTACTTTAATTTAAGGTAACATTACTTATAAGTATAAAAATTTAAAGATGTTTTTGTCCAACATGAGAGTGAGAAAGACAGTAAGCGCGTGGACAAACAAGTGACAACGTAAGGAGCAGACAATATTTACCTTTTCACATCCAACCTTCAAGTTACCAGCAGTAGCTGACACTCTTGCGTGCGCACATGGACATAGTTCTCACTGCTTACCGACTAAGCTCTAATGACAATGTGGCAACGTCGCGAGTTTATGCGGGCGCGCTATAGCCTTCCAACCCCATTTAGGGGTAGTTTGGAACGTATTTTCAATCGGCTCTTATTTAAAAGCTATTCGCCCTAAAAAACTAATTCTAACGGGGTTCGCGTCAGAAAAAATCGCTCTACACGCGGTTCTCGGGAAACGCCACCGTTACATATCATGCTGTATACTCTAAATGTAAGGGGGGAGCCAAACTCGCAGCTCAACGCTGATGAAGAAAAACGGGAAAACAATAAGCAAAAATGTAAGATACATACAGTAATACACTTAAATAGATAGCTAGGGATAGAGTACACATAGTATCTGGGCAAATATTTAGTACACGGAGTAAAACGCGTGCTTGGAGGCAGGAACCACGGTTAGCGACTAATAGCAAACAGTTTTATATATAATGGGGTTAATAAATTCTGGAATGGTGCTTCTTTTTTTCATACGTAACTGCCTTCTCCATCAAGAGGTCCTACTATTAATATGTTATAGAATGATAATAGAAAAATAAAAAACTCCAGATGAAACACGAGAATTGGCAGCAGTTCAGTACACGCCAATAGTACAACTCCGAGCAGAAAACGAGTATGAGCACCTGGATACGCTGAACTATATCGGGGGGTCCAGTCCGTAGGACGAGACTCAGAAGGAATTGTTTTTCCGAAATATGTAATGTCAAGAAAGTTATGTTAATGTTCAATGTAAAAAAAAAAAAGAAAAAACCTATCGTCGATCACAATATATGGTAATAGTAGCTATAATAATAATATTAACTATAATAACAATAATAATAATAATAATAATAATTATAAAAATGAGCAGACGAGATTGAGCGCCGGGAGTCGTTTGACTGTATCAGGGCGCAGTCTGTAGAACGAAGAAGAATTTTCTTTTTTCCAAAATACGTAATGACAGTAGAGTTATGTTAAGTTTCATTGTATACAAAAAGTACTATCGTTGATCACAACTCTGTTACCATTCAGAGTATTATTTTCTTAATTATTAGTTATTAAAATAATTACTATTCTTTAAACTCAATCGTTGTACATAAATTCGATTTTTAAATGTCGCACGCAGCTCTGATTTCAAAACTTTGCGCTTGATAGTACCATCTACCACCCACTAGGTGGCAACTACTAGTTTCTGGCAAACATCACAAGTAAAAAAGTTGCTTATAGTACATAAGAAAGGCTACGCGATTTCTTGAAATCATCCGCCCGGATCACACGATCCAAGCCTATGCCAGGTTCTCGCTTGACGAGACTTGTGCTATGGCAGTCACTAGAGTATCAATTAATTTGAATAAAATAACTATGTTTAATACCACGTTAAACGTAGTGTTTGGACTCTTATTCTATCCATTCTCGCCATCATTATCTACACTTCGTGGCACTGTTGACCAAATATTAAGAGAATCATACAAATTATCGAAGCTCTTTGACGCTAGTAATCGCATCTCATGGATACGGATTCGTCTCGACCACTGTGAGTCACTGCTCAACCATTCACCAGCGACACTAGCTCCAGCGGTGGAATCGAAATCCAGGAGAAGCACTACCTCACTACACCTAGAGTCTCTAATCCAGGGTTCTCACTATTGATTCATGTCTACGGCCTATTACATACCTTTGGAGAGAATTATCGCCCACTCCAACTCTCCCGCTCGGTTCAAAGCCGCCTACCCCCCAAAAAGCCGCTTATAACAACTCATAAAATGAATGAGTCAGAAAATTAATAGATATAAGTGCCAGGAGTCACTCAAATGTATCGGGGAGCGCAGTCCATAGGACAAAGACAAGAAAGAATTTTCTTTTCTTTTCTATACTAATGGTAAGAAATTTGTATGAAATTTTTTTTTGTAAAATAAACAAATGATGACTAGGCGTGTGGGAAACTATAAAACAGAAACTCCATGTAAAATAACGTAATGTACAATTCCAAATTTATTATTTCATATGTGAAACAACACTTAATGTAAAGTTGTCTTAAGGAGATGCCCAATTTACGGCAATTTTATATATAATTGTAATATAAGGCAAAGCGCATACAAAATAAATATTGTTATACACTCAAGGAGAGGAGACTGAATGATTAGAACAGCAAAAACATTAATGTAAAGAGAACAGCAGTTCTTTACAATTGAATGGAAGGATGAGTGTGAAATACTTAACTATATAAATAACATAGACAACAAAATACAGTACAGCACCCACACGCACAATCGCAAGCAAGTCTATAGGCTCAACACTGGACAAATTGAAAAGTCAGTGTCGTCGAGGGCGACGATGAGGACGTCGCGGTCTCAGACGTGTAACGTACGATGTGTAAGGCATATCATACTGACTATTCCTGATAACAGCGAGGCTACTTTGGCAAGAGGGCATCAACAGGAGGGGAACGAGGTAATACGGCCAAGTGAACCTCAAATCGCGGCAGTCGGGCATTTGCGCATTCAAGCAAGCAGGCAGTCGAGCGGTATCAAGATGATTGGACGTTACCGAGTCATAATTATGAAAGAACACGACGAGCCTAGAACGGGAACACACGTGCGACTTTGCCTTATAAATATGGTATTTTTAATAAAAGTCTTCAAGAAAATGAGTATTGATCATTCTCGTGACGCAACTCCTTACCAATCTCTTTTCCACGTCACAGCTCTTTTTTTCACGTAAGCATAAATCTTTACCTCAGTATGTCTGAAATATATTTCTTGCGATATAAATTTTATTGATGTGAGTATTATACTTTGTAGACCTTTGGCCATATGCACTCGGTGATAAAATGGTGGTAACAAGTTTGTCGGAGCTTGGGAAATAGTATAAAAATTTTTAAGATTCTACAATCTTTAAAATGCTGATATATTTATTAAATATCTTCATTTAAATGCAGTATATTTTGCAATTTATTTACAATTTATTAGAAATACTATAACTTAAGTTATTCAAATTTAAGTATGCGACATATTTTTTTTTCATTTTATTATTAACTTCCCCCTCTGCCCTTTTTCTTTCTAATAAATACTTAATTTAACTATTTCTGGAGATGATTTGATAGGTGGCTGTGGAGACATGGAAATGTCTGCAACTTCTGGTGAAGAGGACAAATCGATAATTTGTGGTGCCTGTGCTGACTGTGATGATGAGTGATGTTGTGCTTAAGTCAATCTGTACTCTTTGTGGTGAAATATGCCCTATTCCTGTTTCGAGTGAGTAAAAACTCTCTGTATATGAATGAGTTGGGGAGATCGGTGATTCTCGAACTACTTCGATGTCACCGACTGAGGAACATGAGTTTCGTAATCTGTTGGACAAAAAGTAAAAAATAATGTTAAAAAGAAAAGAAAAAATAGGAAGAAATGTTCAAAGAAGTAGTTGCGGTTTCTGCCGGATGTAATACAACCAACAGATGAAGAGAAGCTATTTGCCCTACAACGCGTTCTGCTCGAAAAGCGTCAAAACTCTCCGTGTACGGAGAGATTGGTGATTCTCGAACTTCAATGAATTTTAATAATACAAATTTTAATAATATGAATTTTAATAATATGAATTATTATGACATAAATTTTAATAATATGAATTTTTTAAAAATGAATTTTAATAATAATGAAAACAACAGAATAAAAATAAAAAACGTTTGAAGAAGAAAAAAAAAAAAACTTACCGATAACTGCCAAGTTTTCATCATAAGCTGATGAAAGTATTGATTCATCCCAAAAATTGTTGTCTATCAGTTGCCCCAGAAAGATTTCATCTAAAATATTATTAACACTACGCGACATCTCGTTTACAAAACTTAGGAACTCAAATCCTCTTTAAGATCAATCTTCATGGTTTGATGAACTGGTAGCGTTCTTCCCATTACATTATTAATATCTAACTGAATGGTTCAAAGTACTGTTTCTCAATGATGGACATCAAAAAGCTACTCAGCTTTTCTTAACCTTAGAGCAGTTACTTCGATCCAATAAGAAAACAGCTGCGTTAGAAAAGGATATAAGTGCAATACGAAAACAGCAGAGTTAGAAAAAGATACAAGTACAATACCTACCCCCGCTGACCCCTCCCATCAAATATGTGCAAAGCATGCGAAACTATATTAAGTACCCACGGTATACGCGAAAACCCTCTCCCTTAGTCCCATGCATACAGGTAATTTTCGATTGTATAAATTTTTCCTTTTGCTGTAGATTTTTTAAATTTTCAAATAATTTTAATCAGAAATAACACACGCTCTCCCCCCATTCTACACATTTCTGAAGGATTTAAGGGCTGCTCTTGACCTTAATTTCAAGTCATAGCTAGTGAATCATGAAAGGAGCCAACAACTTGGGGCAGTATTCACACGACCAGGAATCATCCTTTAACAAAATGAGGTACTTTTATTTAATAATTTATTTAGCTTTGCTCTTTCTCACACTCATCATTTTTTAATTTCGTATATCTTTTCTATCACTTTAGCCACAGAAATGATAGCAAAAGTTCTATTGTAAGTCCCTCCGCAACAATGATCTTGAGAGTTCTTTCAATTTTCTATCTTTTTTATTAAAAAAACACTTTACTCGCAGACATGACAGTAAAGATCTGTTCTAAATCCCTCTACAGAAATGATAATTAGAGTTTTTAATGTGAAAAATCTTATGGTGGGCAGTGAACAGCCGAGTAAAGGGAAATATGCAACAAAAAGTCTTGTCCACTCCTCAGTTGCTGTTTACTCCACCACTAGGAATCGTTCTCTCTCTCTCTCTCTCTCTCTCTCTCTTGCGAATCGATTCGAATTTAGATCTTGTGATAGACCTGGTACTAAGCGCGCCACAGACGTTGATCTGATCGTTCCACGTGCTAGATTGGATTATTTGCGGAACTCATTTTTTGTGGGAAGTGTGAGCGTTTGGAACAATGTTCCTGCAAGTGTGCGTAAATTATATTGTCGGCCGTGCTTCAAAGAAGCACTTTATAATCATTATTTGAGTAAGGTCTAGCAAACACTTGTGTTACTTAGTCTTAGTTAATGCCAGTGTTGGTTAATACAGTACCTTTCCTTAGTTACATTTTTACTATTGTTAATTTTATTATTGTTAGTATTGTCACCGTTGTTATTTATTTATTTAAAAAAAATTTTTTTTTTCTTTTTTTTTTCTCATTATTCGATGCGCTACCATAATTTGGGCACCGCCTTAGCCCCAAATATTACTTATGTAAACACTCACATTGTAACCTTTTGTACTTTGCTTAGGCTATACAGGAACTAGAGTATGTCTCGATGAGTCCTTAGCCTCTTTAAATAAAAATTCAAATTCAAATTCTCTCTCTCTCTCTCTCTCTCTCTATGAATACACGTAGTGGAACTTGTACATCTATATACATTATATACGTGTATCTGGTACATTGTCGTGTATATATGGCTTTTTATTGTAATATACGTGCATTAGTGTATTATCCGTCTACATTGCTAAATAAAGGTGTACGTATACATATACAAGTAAAAATCATATGTGTACTGTATATATAGCATATACATTACACATGTACACATACGTTTGTTACAAGGTGCATACGAAGCGGATTTAACGAGGCGGAGACTTCGTCCTCGACCGGGCCTATGTTGCCCGGATACCCAGAGCAACGCTCCCTGCAATTTGTACATACGCGGGTCTCGTCCGTCGAGATACCGAAGAGGTAAAGTATCGCAGCTACAGATATCGTCACTTCTCGCAACGACGTTATCATGGCATAGGGGAAAGTGGGACACACTTCAAAATAAACTCTCACGAGTCGTATGATGAAAAAGAAATATTTACAAAAGAATATGAAAAATGGACAAAAGAACTCGAGGGTGTAGGTGTGTGTATGTGGTTGCCCGATGTGCTTGTGGCGTAAGATCGTGAACCGGTCAGACTTACGTGGACTAATCAAGGGCCGCTACCTTTTATAATAAACGGTCAACAGCGGACCAGTATTCACAGTGTCGTGGATGTCACTCCTCGACGATGCTTTAGATAGGCTGAGACCACAGACGATAACGGAGCGTCTACGCTGAGGCCAGTAAGCATCTCTACTGGCAGCGTCCGAAGGTCGAGATCGTCGGGATTGGTCTTGGCTCGAATTTGTGTCTGACGTCGCCTATCATCTCAACAGGGCCAGGAGCAGGGACACAACACCAGGGACTGCACCGGGACGTCGCACCAGTTTACCCATCGAAAATCGCCAAAACCGCACTCTCAGCAGAAAAAGCCAAAAACGCTTCTCGAATACAAAAACAAATTGAGACAAAAAAAATCGCACCGAAAACAACACGCTTCACGCGCGCTCAAGAACCCAAGCTAATCTGACCTTTTTTTCCTCTTTTCCTAACTGTCGTCTTCGCTTTTACTCTTTTCTCTCTTTTTCTATCTGTCCTAGCCTACCGATGATGGCTCGACGGTATCTCAACGTCACACCCCCCGATTATACGTTGGATACCGGAGGTATCCAACTCTACCTCCTAGGTGCCATTCAGGAAGGCTCTGGAAACGATTACTGGGAGGGAGGAAAGAAAAAAAATCAGGATGGCTTTGGATGAAGGCGCTTATAACACTAACATCTTGCTAGTTGTCGAGATCGCAAAAATTGCGCGTCATTTGGCGAAGGATCCGTCACTCGACCGCATGTTCGGACATCGTCGGGTGGTCTGCCATCACTCGCAGGTGTCTTAGCTACGGTGGATGGCTTTGATACTACGGTCGCTTTACGCAGGTGGCCTCGCTTTGTCCGGGCTGGTCCGGCAGCCTCGCTTACATAAAGTAAGTTTGCATAAGGCGAGTCGCGCTTCGCCTGTTCGCCCCTTTCCAACGGTGGCTGAGGAGTGCTGACCACTTCTTCTTCAGACCCCGAGTCGTTAAAAGAGAGGTCTTCTCCCACCGTCGTCGAAGCTCTACGCACGTAGGGTTTCAACTACCTAAGGTGTATACGGCCTGATCACATGCTTTCTTCGGATTCCAACTCGTATGTGTTAGAACCTAATGCCCTCATGACGGTAAAGGGGCCGACATACTTTGAAGCCAATTTCGCAGCAATGCCCTGCGTTGCCGAGGACAAGACGGGGTTCTCCTGTCATACGTGGTCACCGGGGAAGTAAACCACGTCACGATGTTTGGCATTGTAATGCCAGGTGGAATTGGCCTGTGCCTTATCGTTTCGCTGGGCTGCTTCTGCTTGCAGCATCGGCAAACGCTCCATGCGTTGCTTCCAGCTCCCTAGTGCCTTATTCTCTAGGTGTTGCTGAGCTGTCAAATCAACCTTACGCAGCATCGTACCTGGGGCGTATGGTTCCCTACCACTGTTAAGCATTGCGGGGAAATGACCCGTAGATGCTTGCCTCTCCGGGTTGTAGGAGTACACATGTTCGAGCAGCTTTTCATCTCATGACCTATGATTGGCTTCGACAAAAGCTCGAATTATCATCTTGATCGTGCGGTTCAGGCGTTCGACCGGGTTTGCCTGTGGATGATACGGCGGCGTAAGCGTATGTCGTATACCTAGGCTCTCTAAGAACCCATCGACGTCTTTGTTCCGATACTCGGTGCCATTATCCATCAGCAGCGACTCCGGGGTACCATGACGACAGATGACGCGCTCTCTCAGCGTGTTCCCAACAGCCTTTACGTTACCTTGCCGTAGCGGCACAACTTCGGCCTACTTCGTGAATAAATCTTCAATCACGAGGATGTATTCGTGGCCATGCGTCGTCTTCGGTAGGGGGCACATCATGTCAGCTGCCACTACCTGCCATAAAGAGGTGATGATCTTTTGCCGCATAAGTCCTGGAGGTAGCCTCTGGTCTACCTTGATTTGTTGGCAAACCAAGCAGCTCCGTACGTAACGGTCAACATGCTGGTAGTATCCCGGCCAGTAGTACAACTAAGAGACACGCGCGAATGTCTGCTGGTGGCCAAGATGGCTGGAAAATAGCGTGTCATGACACTCCTAAAGCATTTGATCGTGCTGGCTTTGAGGTACTACCAGCTTCCAAGCTTCAGTGTCACCGAGAGTCTCGTCAACCATGGCGTTGGGGTGATACGCGAATAGGTATCCTCCAACGTTTTTTTTATCGCGTTTGTCCCCGTGGGTCATTCCATACTTTTTGTACTATCTCTTAGTACCAAGGATCTCCTGCAGGGGGCTTCCACGCTAGTGATACCACAGGGCAACTCTCGCCATCCTCGTGTAATCATGACAGGGCATGAGGCACACAATTTTGTGTTTCTTTCCGGTGTTTAACCTCGAAGCCATGACTTTGAAGCTCCATGGCCCATCTTGACAGTCATTCAGTCGGGTTGTTAATATTTACCAACCACCAAAGACTGCTGTGATCGGTCACGACTTTGAAGCGTACCCCTTCGATATACGGGCAGAACTTCCTCGTTGCCCATAAGACCGCGAGGCACTCTTGCTCTGTCACGCTGTAATTGCGTTCAGCCGGTATTATCATACGGCTTGCAAACTCCAGATCCTTTTCTTATTCGTTGACTATCTGCGACAGCACGACGCCTAATAACCGAGGACATTAGCAAAGCCTTTGTTCGTTCGAAGGATCGTTGATGCTTGCATTTCCAGTCAAACTGCTGATCCTTATGCAACAGCTTGTTTACAGGCTCTATTACCATTGAGTAGTTTGGGAAAAACATCCGGTACCATGAAACCATAGCTAGGAACAGCCTAAGCTGTTTCAGATTTTTTAAAGCCGGAAACGCCATAATTGGCTCTAACTTTGACGGATCTGGTCGTAAACCATCTCAGTTTATGAGGACCCCAAGGTATTTGACCTCTGATTGGCAGAAATCGCTTTTCTTTTGGTTAAGAGTGAGTCCTGCGTCACGAACGCGTTTCAGCGGTAGACATTTGAGATGCTCCTCAAATGTCTCCGTGACAATTATTGACAAGGCCTAAACCACGTACGTGTGTGGCCACGTCGTAAATGCTTGTGTCTGCATTGAACGCCCAGGTGGCGCAGTTGAGTACACACTTATCTGCAGGTAGCTTACCAGTGCAGTGTATGCGCTTATTACCACGCAAACCGGGCATATCGCTTACATCCAGTGGACTGGTATAGGTGGCTATACGGGTCAAATCGTCGTGTGTGGCGGTAGCGCTTAAATGTGTACCGACGCCGACGCTATGTCTACGTTGCATCGGCCGTTTTTGAGTAGCGAAGCTTGCGATTCTGCAAGATTCACAAACACCTGCTTGCCGAATATTATATAATTTATGTAGAATAATAGCAGAGGTCATCTACCTTGCAGACGATGTTGCACAATACCTAACCATGCATTGTTTTTTCAGGCGCCAATGTTATGGGGTGCACACGAAGCGGATTTAACAAGGCAGAAATTTTGTTCTCGACCGGGCCTGTGTTGCCCGAATACCCGCGGCGACGATCCCTGCTATATGTATGTACGTGGGTCTCGTCCGTCGAGACACTGCAGGGGCCAAGTATCGCGGCTACAGGTTTCGTCACTTCTCACAACGACGTTATCACGGTACGGGGGAAAGCGGGACACACTTCAAAATAAACTCTCACGAGTCGTATTATGCGGTTGTAGTATGTGGTTGCCCGACGTGCTTGCGGCGTAAGATCGCGAACCAGTCAGACTTACGTGGCCTAATCAAGGGCCGCTGCCTTTTATAATAAACGGTCAACAGCAGACCGGTATTCACAGTGTCGCAGATGTCACTCCTCGACGATGCTTTAGATAGGCTAAGACCACAGACAATAACAGAGCGTCTACGCTGAAGCCAGTAAGTATCCCTACTGGCAGCATCCGAAGGTCAAGATCGTCGGGATTGGTCTCGGCTCAACTTTGTGTCTGACGTTGCCTATCATCTCAACAGGTCCAGGAGCAGAGACACAACACCAGGGACTGCACCGGGACGCCGCAATAGTTTACCCATCGAGAATCGCCAAAACCGCACTCTCAGCAGAAAAAGCCAAGAACGCTTCTCGAATACAAAAACAAATTGAGACAAAAAAATCGCATTCAAAACAACACGCTTCACGTGCGCTCAAGAACCCAAGCTAATCTGACCTCTTTTTCCTCTTTTCCCAACTGTTGTCTTCACTTTTAATCTTTTCTCTCTTTCTCTATCTGTCCTAGCCTACCAATAATAACTTGACGGTATCTCACCGTCACAAATTATGTATATACATCCCTATACGAGACTTGTATGTACGTCAAGTGAGTAGATCAAGTGTTTACGTCAGGTGTACATCAAGTTTTGATGCATACACGTCTGCAAAAAGTACAGGAATACTCAAACAGCTGTAACCATCATCTTCTGTGAACAAATATACTTTATTAATGTTTGTTTGTTATACTTCTTGATGTAAATAATATGAAATTGATTCAACTTCTTTTGAATATTCAAGCAGAAATTCTATTTTCCAGAAAAGCCACAAAATTCACATTAATTTAACTTTTAACAAAAATGAAAGATCAAGTAAGTTTGATGTGTTACGTAATCATATTTTTAAAATTTTCTAAAGTATGTACATTAGCAGTCTTGCACAGTTATAAATTGATGTCTAAAAGAAATCAAGTTTTTTTTTTGCAGTATACTTTCTCTACGACACTTGTGAGTAGTAAGAATGAGTAATTTCTAGCCACCCTTGACGTCACCGTTTGGCGCAAGCAGAATTTTAACATTTGGCAGGTGTCTCATCATTATTTTCATCATTTCGCCTTTTATACTCTGATTTCCTATCATCATAACTGCATTTGATAAAACATCCAATACTATGTGCTACATGACGTTAATACGCACGTTTATTTTGAATAGATTCCAATAATTATTTGTTTCTTGATAAATGGCTAGGACAAACATTATAAATAATACCTTTCTTTTAAAAAAAATATGAATTAACCGAAAAATTATTTTGTTTTGTAATTTAGAAATGTTTTCAAGGGCAAAAGGGAACTTAATATCATTAAAATTCAACTTGTTTTCGTGTTTTCTACAATTTGAGACACGGTTTGCATTTTTATTTACCGGATGCAATTATCAGTGTTAACAATACTTACACAAGCATTTTTTTTAATGTAGTCTGGTAAGTTTATAAATGAGATACCTCGCATGTTTACTATTTTCCTCATACTTATTACAAGAAATCTTGTATTCAACTCGTGCGGGACGATTTTCCACACTCGTGTGATAGATTCGCACTCGTGGCTGATGACGGTAACTCGTGCCATGCGATCACACTCGTGCTACGCACTCGTGTGCTCAACTGGCACACGTTCCCGTCAACTCCAGCCACTTGTGCGAGTCAATCACGACTCATGCGGGAAATCATCTTTTCCGCACTTGTTACGTAAATAAGTATTTTCTTTCATTAAACATAAGCAACGAGATCGAGAAATAACAATAATCCGTGGTGAAGAATATCTATACTATCTACTTACACGTTGGTATACACGTTTAACAATACGTTCGTGTATATTATTTTCTGTGTCTCTCTATCTCTTTTTGGATATCTATTGCGTAGTAGCGTACGTGCGCAAAATTTCATTAGCTCTTTACTGAAGACGAGTCAAGATGAGGTTTAAATAGATACAATCGAAAGACCCCAGGAGAACTTTGCATTTTGGTCAAATATTTACATTTTAAAATAATCCTGTTCACAAAGAACAAATTTGTTAAAAATGATAATATAAATTTATCATTTTCTACAAGCGCAAAATATCAAGAAAATCAATAAAGAAGGCTATACCTGTATGAGTACAATAAAAAGAGAGCGAGCGCGACAGCAAAGCAGACGATGAATGGCTCTCTCTATTGCTCTTACTCTTACGAGTACTGCCAAAATGCCTTTTCCATTTTGGAAGTTATTTTTCTTGACATTTTTCGCTTGTCGAAACAAAATTGAAAACGTTTATTAATAGAAAATTTTTCACCCTACACGCTGGTATTTTTATTTTTTCTGTATATCAAACCGATACAAGATGTAAGAAAACAAACTTCAAAACACGATTTAATCATTTTTAGACAGCTTAAGAATAATTATAAATATTTCATTTTATATTAGCGGGCTAAATTACATATAATATATAAAACGCCCAATTATCGTTCAATTTTTTAATTCAGAAGTTTCTCAGTTAGTATCCTTAAGTACTAAGAACAGAAAACAAGTCAGCGTGCTGCGTAGCATAATCAATAAGGTCTCTGACTACCAATCCGAAAAATGTAGGTTTGATTCTCGGAGTCAGTAATATTTGAAAAATTATATTTATATTATAGTGCTCTATGTCTGACTCCTTTTAATAAGGGCACTTAGCACTTAGGAAAGGAATACGGGACCTCCTGTAAAAAAAGAGGGGTAGGGGGAAATTAGGCAATTTTTGCTGCGAAAAGGTCGCCTAAACCCTCCTCAAGGAGCATTATGTAGTGAAAAAGCACATGTAAAAAATTACAGAAATACTTGCCCAAAAAGTCGCACTGGCCGGGAATCGAACCATGGTCTCCCATGTGTCAATCTATGACCTATCCGACTAAGCCACCACGCGCTCTTATACACACACACACACACACACACACACACACACACATACACACACACACATATATAAGTGATGCTTTGCCCCTCTGCGCGCCAACCCCCTACTGTTCTAACTTAAAAGCAGAGTCTTTAAATTTCATCTGTTAGTAGGGAAAGGTTTGTGCCCAGAATGTTGTGAGGAAGAAGAGTTTTTGATCTACATCGTTAAGCATTAGTTACATATTTATCAGTAAATTTTCACACTACCCATAAGGTACTATTGTGGTACGTTGAGAGTTTTTTTTAGAACTCTCCGTTATGTTTAGAGAAAAAAGGTATACATTATTTATTTAACGATTAAATTCTAAACAACAAAAAGTCCTAATCACCTCAATTACACATAAATAATTTAAATTTTATATAACATTTACTTTATATAATTTTTGTTACTATTACGCATTTTATAATTTATCAATTGATATAAGTGGTTAGAAAGAATTTTTCATTTGCAGATTCAATGACAAATATGGAAATAATGTCTTTACAGTGTTCCACACTGTAGATTGGAAAAATCGTTGGTACTTTGAACTATTGACATTTAATTTAAAATCAAAGTAAACACTTAAAAAATTTTTAGAAATAAACATTATAGAGTTAGCGTAAAAGAAGACGGAAATTGTTTATTCAGAACTTTTTCTTATTTTCTATATAGTGACGAAGATTTTCACATACAAGCTCCTTTAGTAATCAATAATGTTGTAAATAACTGGCAAAAATTATTATAAATTAATAGTAGGAAACGATTATTATAAAAATGTTAAAAGTAGTGATAAATATATTAACATAATGTCGAAAATGGGACTTATGGTACAAGTATTGAAATTAAAAACTTCTCAGATTCATTACATGTTCATGTTATAGCTCATTTCTCAAACACCAATATTCAAACATATGGAAATTCAAATAGTAATCTTAAACTAAAAATTAATCTTAAAGGAAAAATATGATAAAAAATATTACTATTGTTCAATTAAACATTGTATCTCCAAAAGATCATGAAAGATTTTTTTTTGCTTATATTAAATAAAGTAACTGGTTCGGCATCGTCCAAAAACATTATAACATATAAAGGAATAAATTATGAAACTTTAAAAGATGCTGCATTTGCGATGGGTTTAATAGACAATGATGAAAAAATCGATGATATTTTTAAAGAAGAAATTGCTGTTATGTTTCCATATCAGTTAAGACAATTTTTTGCTTGGTTTTTAGTTGCAGAAAACGTTCAAGGTGATA
This sequence comes from Copidosoma floridanum, assembly GCF_036245765.1. Classification (NCBI taxonomy): domain Eukaryota; kingdom Metazoa; phylum Arthropoda; class Insecta; order Hymenoptera; family Encyrtidae; genus Copidosoma; species Copidosoma floridanum. The sequence goes on along the minus strand of NW_028321898.1, from coordinate 13,111,887 downwards.
AAATATGGAATAAATACGAAAAATTTTTTTACGAAGGGTTTGCCTAATAATAAAAATAATTTAGCTTTTTTACAAATTGACTAAATTTTAGAATCAGAAGATAAATCATGTGGATGCTTTAATTTACATACACCAAAAAAAATGGAGAGTAACAAAGAAGAAATAGATGATGAAATACGTTTCAGTAAAGAAATCACATCAATGGCATGGACTAGCATAGCATCAAGTTTGCTTCCAAAAGGAATGACCAGTCCTAGAAATTTTAGACTTTCTTAAGATCTAATAATATAGAGAGTGCATTTTTGAAATTTGAGTCAGACAAAAAAAAATTACGAGAAGTTGATTTAATTATTTGGGATGAGGCTTTAATGATTCCAAAAAAAGCATTGGAAATAGTAGAGAGAACGTGAAGAGATTTATGTAATACTAAAAAGTATTTTGGAAGTAAATTATTTATTTTAAGAGGTGATTTTTGTCAGATTCTCCCAGTGATAAAAAATGGTAATAGAAAAATTATAATTGAACAAACCATTAAATCTTTATTTATATGGAACTCATTCCAAATTTTTAAAATTAGAAATCAATATTTGTTCTAACAATAAAGGACTTTCAAAATTATTATTAAAAATTGGGGAAGGGGAAATAAAAACTTTTAACATTTCTAAAAATTGGATCTCAAATGATAAATGTTCTCAAATATTTTCTAATATCTACAATTCTTCGATGAATAGTGTTATACTTACATTGCATGACGAGAACACCTCTTATTTAAATAATAAAAATCTTAAAAAATCAACTGGAGAATTTAAAACTTACTAAAGTATAGATAACGCAACTTATAAAGAGTTGATGAATCAGATGATAATATTTATTTAAAATATTCCGTTGGAAATATTTAACAATATTCGTAAAGGATTACCACCTCATAAACTTAATCTAAAAATTGGTACAATAATGATGTTACTGAGAAATTTGAGTATATACATTTTTTTTATTCAAGTATATATATATCGAGTAAGAGCAATAGAGAGAGCCATTCATCGTCTGCTTTGCTGTCGCGCTCGCTCTCTTTATATTGTACTCATACAGGTATAGCCTTCTTTATTGATTTTCTTGATATTTTGCGTTTGTAGAAAATGATAAATTTATATTATCATTTTTAACAAATTTGTTCTTTGTGAACAGGATTATTTTAAAATGTAAATATTTGACCAAAATGCAAAGTTCTCCTGGGGTCTTTCGATTGTATCTATTTAAACCTCATCTTGACTCGTCTTCAGTAAAGAGCTAATGAAATTTTACGCACGTACGCTACTACGCAATAGATATCCAAAAAGAGATAGAGAGACACAGAAAATAATATACACGAACGTATTGTTAAACGTGTATACCAACGTGTAAGTAGATAGTATAGATATTCTTCACCACGGATTATTGTTATTTCTCGATCTCGTTGCTTATGTTTAATGAAAGAAAATACTTATTTACGTAACAAGTGCGGAAAAGATGATTTCCCGCATGAGTCGTGATTGACTCGCACAAGTGGCTGGAGTTGACGGGAACGTGTGCCAGTTGAGCACACGAGTGCGTAGCACGAGTGTGATCGCATGGCACGAGTTACCGTCATCAGCCACGAGTGCGAATCTATCACACGAGTGTGGAAAATCGTCCCGTACGAGTTGAATACAAGATTTCTTGTAATAAGTATGAGGAAAATAGTAAACATGCGAGGTATCTCATTTATAAACTTACCAGACTACATTAAAAAAAATGCTTGTGTAAGTATTGTTAACACTGATAATTGCATCCGGTAAATAAAAATGCAAACCGTGTCTCAAATTGTAGAAAACACGAAAACAAGTTGAATTTTAATGATATTAAGTTCCCTTTTGCCCTTGAAAACATTTCTAAATTACAAAACAAAATAATTTTTCGGTTAATTCATATTTTTTTTAAATGAAAGGTATTATTTATAATGTTTGTCCTAGCCATTTATCAAGAAACAAATAATTATTGGAATCTATTCAAAATAAACGTGCGTATTAACGTCATGTAGCACATAGTATTGGATGTTTTATCAAATGCAGTTATGATGATAGGAAATCAGAGTATAAAAGGCGAAATGATGAAAATAATGATGAGACACCTGCCAAATGTTAAAATTCTGCTTGCGCCAAACGGTGACGTCAAGGGTGGCTAGAAATTACTCATTCTTACTACTCACAAGTGTCGTAGAGAAAGTATACTGCAAAAAAAAAACTTGATTTCTTTTAGACATCAATTTATAACTGTGCAAGACTGCTAATGTACATACTTTAGAAAATTTTAAAAATATGATTACGTAACACATCAAACTTACTTGATCTTTCATTTTTGTTAAAAGTTAAATTAATGGGAATTTTGTGGCTTTTCTGGAAAATAGAATTTCTGCTTGAATATTCAAAAGAAGTTGAATCAATTTCATATTATTTACATCAAGAAGTATAACAAACAAACATTAATAAAGTATATTTGTTCACAGAAGATGATGGTTACAGCTGTTTGAGTATTCCTGTACTTTTTGCAGACGTGTATGCATCAAAACTTGATGTACACCTGACGTAAACACTTGATCTACTCACTTGACGTACATACAAGTCTCGATGTACACACGTCTGATGAAGTTAAGTGATACCTATACAGCTGTAACAAGTAACGTATATTGTATAACAAATGGAAAGAAGGTTAACCAAGGCCGGATCAAGGGGGGGGCTAAGGGGGCTGCAGCCCTGAGCCTCGGTCTTGAGGGGGGCTTCATGATAAGAGTTGAAATACAAGCTTGCTGTCTCAATATAACTTTTTTATAAAAAATTCAATTTTTAATATTACAAAAAATCTTAAAAGATCTTTAAAAAGTCTTAGTGTGGAAAAATATTCTTATGGAATAGGAAAAGTTTTTTAAACATAATACTTGCAAAAAGTATTAAGTCAATTCGAAATAATTAAAAAAAAAATTTTTTAAACAAATTCTTTTGTTAACTTATTGAAATTCAATGTATTCAGTAATTAGGATTAAATAGTCAAAATCGCTGAAGAAGATAAACGATTTTCAAGCATAATTGATAGAAATGTATTTTTAATACGTCTTAACAATGAAAAAGATTTTTCAGCTTTACAGTTTGCAGTTAACATTGTTACATCCAAATAATAAACAACGAAAATACTTACAAGTATTTAAGCTGTATCATTATCTAAAATCCGATTCAAAATATTTAAAGAGCACACTTTAAAATCTTTATCTTTTTGATCAGAAAAAGTTACTTTCAGGCTAAGATTTCATCAATGGAATCACTTGTTTTTATTGAATAATCAATCTATCATTTAAATCTTTGTGTTAAGCATTATCAAGTTTTGTTGCGTTACATTGCATTTCTGCTTAACTAATTGTAAGTAATTTTAAAAAAACAAATAAACTAGATATATAACTGTATGCTTCCATTCGTTTAGTTAATTCTGTTATGAACTTATTTTTTTAGTTATTTTTCTTTTCTCAACTCTGGAGTATTTTTGTTTAATATACTGGCTGAGAGATTTTGTTTTTCTTTCAATGTCTAAAAATCAATCACGCCAATTTTTAACAAATTTTTGTAATCAAATCATCAAATTTACAGCTTTTTTTTAATCTAACTAAGCTTTTTAAATAAATTTACTAACAGCATCGAAATGATCAAAAATTTGATCCCACAATATAGCCATTATAACATTCTTTATTTTGTTTAAATTATTAAATAAAAGATTGGCTTCATGACGAGTTTTTGATTTTTTCGATATCTGCAAGACCAACGAGTCACTGATAAGTTGTTAAGAATAGCCGTAGGTTCACGTAAAATAGCCCATTTATATGTGAAATCGCTAAAAAATGTGTGTAACTGCTGAAGTAGACCAAAAAAGTTCATTGCATGGATACATTCGTTTACAGAATTTACTCCAACTAAATTGAAAAAATGCTTTACAAACGGTACATAAAATGTTGCTGGCATTGTTATGAGTTCCGGCAAGGTAGTCAGAAATATTTATATTATGTACAGTCAGTCAATCCTAAATGTCAGAGCTAAGAAGTTTACTTTATGGTTTTTAATAGGCAAAAAACAAAAAAAACGCTCTCGTATATGCTGGTTTGAATATTAACTAAATATTACAGATGATTGGTCCACTTGTGAAATAACTGGCTTTGAGTCAACAATTAATCCCCAACACTTGAATTTTTTCATGTCATCTGTAATAAGCAACAAAACTTGTCGAGCCAGTATTTTAATTAATTCCTGGTAAATTGTTTTTTATAAATAAGACACGTTTCCTCGTCCCTTATTTCCGTATGTATCAATGTGTTTTCGTAGGAAAGGATAAAACTCGGCAATCAGTTCTAAAATATCTAAACAATTACCGTTAGTTTTGGATCAAAACATTTTATCTGTACCATAAAAGGTGAGTCCTCTTTTAGGTATAAATTTTACAACGACAACAAATTTTTTGTATACATTTGTCCAGTATTTTAAATTTGATTCTAAATTTTTAAAAGCTGTTTTATCAATTTTTTTGCTTTGCTGCGTAAAATTCAGCAAATCAAGCATTCATTTACTGTATTCTTTACTATTTTTACGACTAGTTATCACATCCTCACACGTTTTCCAATAACAAATTCACCACTTACAAAAACATTATCTTGAATACTCGAAATAAATTTGCAAGCGTAACAAAAAATATTTCCAGTAGATTTCGAAAACATCAATCAATCCTTTTGCATCTTTGTAATGTAATGCTGCGTTTTCGTATCCTGAGACACTTAAGGTGTCTCGGCCAGTTCTCGAAACAAGGCAATAAGACACTTAGTCAAACACGCTGATATCCACACTGTCCTGAAATGCGAAATTAGTTCCCCTACGCTCACAACGCTCACTGCTTTGCTCCTGTAAATTCGTACTGTTCTCGTTATTTCTATACGAATTAATTTGTAATTTTCCATCTATTCACATAAAATATAACTTTTATTTATGCACTAACACTCAAGGCTAGTACATTGAATGACAAGTAAGTAAATGTGCTAAGGCACGCTGCGGTTATCGCAGGGATCATACGTGGGCGCTATTCTTTCCTTTGTATTGACGTGTTACGCGGTTAGAAGAGTTCAGAAAGCACGGGGAGAAGTGAGCTTCGCTCCTTTTCGGATGGAAGCCACGTTTCGTTTGTTAGTGAGTGGCTTTTTTGTGGCCAGCTTTTCTCCATACCTATACCTCATTAGCTTGAGCAAGCACATCGGTTTAGTCGTAGCGTAGAAACGTACGTACCTATAATATAATATGTATAAATAGGTATAGTAGCAGCATGAGGGGAAGGGACCGCGCGGCGTACATGCGAGAGAGAGAGAGAGAGAGAGAGAGAGAGAAAGAGAGACGGGACGGGATGGGACTACGGGAGGGAGTATGTAAGAGAGGAGATTGAGAAGCGGGCTTGGGCAGCAGGGTGGGTGGCTACGTTTTTTCGTAACGCATTTTCTCTTATGCAGCTGTTCATGGCCCAACATAAGAAGTTTGACTTCAAAAATAAAACTTTTGGAGAATGAACAAAAAATATTTTAGAACCCTTATGAAACACCACCACTTCAATAGTTTATTCAGATATACTACAAGAATCTAGCCAACTATTTGATTTCATTTTCAATACGTGTACTACTTCTACTTATATACCTACTAGCGGCCCCCCGTCTCGGCTTCGCCCGAGACTTACTAAATGAAACACCGTGGTGTGTTGACATGTAACGAAAAACGATTTCAGTTGGAAATTTTACATATATTCCTGACACTCCTCAGAATAAAAATCTTCTTACTAAAAACATACTTGTTCAGAATCCATACAGTGTACTTGGTCAAATAATAAGCAGTAAAAATAAAAAAAAATACAATTATCCTGAAAAGTACTGTGCGTTCCTTATGCGATAAAATAATCGTTGGCAATAAGGGGCCATTAGTTTGCAGTTTCATCCGTATAATTAACGAAAAGGGCTTTTTTTTTAACTGTTAAGATTTAAAATACCTGAAAAAAATATACTAACAAAAATTTTTTTTCTCTTAACTAACAACTTCATTACCAGAGCTGGAGCTTAATCTCAACATTTTTATAGCCACAAAAATACAAAAACATTTTCTACTTATTTAAGAAACTGAAAAATTTAAGAGATTAATGTGAGGGTACAATCGTAAGCTAATCTCTCATGTAACGAATTCTTTATTGGTCAATTTTGACGCTGCTGTTCCAATCTTGATAAATTTTCTCCGTCAGTTTCTTGACACCTGAAATTGTATTTATTAGATACTTTTGAAGTTTTCCTTCCAATTTACCCTCTTGTGACTTTCGGCATGCTTAAGACTTTTGTGACCCCTAAATTTCTGTCAACTTTGTGAAGATCTAATGTATTTTTTGGCAAGGTAGTTCGACGTCTGATGGCCCTAAAAAGACCGGTGAGTTTCTTAAGGAAACTCTTTCTTGACTGAAGTTTACAGCAATTGTGACTGCCTGGATACCTCAGGGTGATCTTTTCTGGCCTGCTATTGAAGCCCCAAACTGATTGGGAGAAAAATTACAAAGTCCGAAGCTTTGGAGCTAGTTGTAGAGAGCTAGTCGATCCCAATGTCTCCTGGTATAACGTTGAAGACGTTGGTGTCTAAAGCACTTTTTTGTTTGCAGACTCAATTGTTTTGGTGATCTAAGATGGGGAGTTTTCGGTTCGTAATGCTTGCCCGTTGGAGACTGTCTCGTTGGCTCAAGTTTTTTTCCCTTTGTAGCTGTTAGGCTCGCCTAGCGCAGACCTTGGAAAGGATCGGTGATTCCTGGTTGAGTGCTTAGAGTCGAGAGAGTTATATAGGGTCGTCAGACACCGGGGTTCCCAGCCTTGCGAAGAACAACTCCACTCGTGACTATTGCCAGTGAATGACTGACTTGGTTTAATAGTGGCCGTCTTTAGTTATCATAGTCTTTTAGTTGACGAATCGCTTCCGAAAATTATAGTAAAAATGTATTTGTTGGCAAGGTAGTCTAAACTTAGGTGGCCCTTAAAAAAACCGATGAGATCGATGGTTAAGTAGGGAACGTAAATACTTATAATGGCTCTGAAAAAGGCCAGTGGTAAAATTTCCAGCTATTCCTTATTATTCATCTTGATGATGAAGAGCTGGCTGTGGGTAGCTTGACTCTTACCCTGGAAGGCTCTATGTGCGGAGACTATCGTGATGGAGGGAGGTACGCCGCTGACCAAAGAATATCTCGTCTTCGGGTCGTTCCCCGGATAACCAACCGCTTATCGTTAGTCGGGAAAATGTGGGTATGTCGTTGGGGACACAACCACTAAAAAGGAAGCCGTGGTGGCTGCCCGTGCTCCTCAGGGCTGTCTTTCCTGGTTTACACTAGTAGCCAAAAATTCTTTGACGGCACCAGGCGGGATGGTGAAACAGCCACTTAACTGTGAAGTATTGGAGCAGGTTGTGCTCTAGCTAGATACGTCTTCTGGTACTCCGCTGGAAACGTTATCAGTTAGAAAATCTGATTTTTGAAAATTTCTAAAAAATTTATCGGTGGCACTGGCCAATCCTGGAGATTCAGGGTGGATGTAGACCTAGGTCACTAGCCCATTAGAGAAGAGTGTCGTCGGTAACCGCGATACCCAGCTGCACGACTATCATCTACATTCTCGATGCTGCTTGATGAACTGCCGGTAGACGACTACAAAAAATTTTGAGAGGCTCTGGCTTATTTTAATCACATTTATTTAATTCCGTTGCAGGTAGCCTCGATTTTACGTTGACGCCACCTAGCGGATCCTACGGAACTAAAGTGAAAAGTTGGCGTATTTTTGCAAAACTTTGAGCTTATTTATTGCTATTGTTATTAAATTTTTCAAGATAAAAACTATACTAAAACCATCTAGGAAGTGTCAAGAATCGGTATGCAAAATTTCAACAAAATCGATTCTGTAGTTTTCACGGTTAGCGATTACAACGGTTTTAGTGACTTCGCTTTATATATTAGTAAGATATCTCAGAGAGATTCAAAATTATTATTTATACCATCGGAAGCTTAAAAAATAAAATCATTACAAGTAAAAAATGGCGTTAAAACACGACTCAGACAATAGCCTAGATAAGGTTATAAAGTCTGAAACGTAAATTCTAAACAGTCGCTATCTCATCTTTTTACAAAACACGCTGAATTACTTACATGTATGTCCAATAGTTTTTCATTGATCAATGATATTATTAAAAATTTGATACATGATATTATTAGTATTTATGATTATATTGATTATATTAATGCTGAATTCATTTATAATGAGATGGAAGCAGATGCCACTTTAGAATTCACAGATTATATAGTCAACAAGTGGCTAAGAGATATTGATGTTAACGTCCCGTTAAAGAAAATTACGAAACTCGATGTGCCTCAGCCACTAGAAGATCTACCTTATCATATAGTAAAAAAATATAAAGTGGAAGCACAGTTAAAAATGAAGCCTAACGTTAGTTACAACTGTTTTAAGGAGTCTCAACAATCAACTATGGATAAGGAAACGGAAAAAGTACTCTTAAACAGTAATCAATTTGGTATGGTGTAATGTTTTATCATGACAGTTTTATATGTGGGTAATTCCACTGTAACTGACTCAAAACGACTTAAAAAATCGATGAAACAAAAAAATTTTGAAAAAATTTTTTTTTCACATTACGTCTATCTTGATACCATCTGCAATAAGTATTCAGAGCGATTTTAAAAAAAAGTCATTTGATCAAAAGATACCGGACATTTTGCCAAAGTTAATTTTAGTCAAGTTTTCAAAAAACTACTTCTGCTTCTAGTACGTATAAGTGATAGAAGTAAGCTGCTTGTACAGTTGAAGTGTTCTTACCTATATTGTTAAAATATTTTGTCAATTTAATGCACATCAAAGATGCATTTTTAATCTAAATTCATAATTTGTATTCATTTTCTACAATATCTATATATATTTAGAGTATTATTAATGTAAACATGTTTGAATTTCTCAAATGTTACTTGAAATTACAAATATTTTTGAATATTAAAATATATTTTGAATTTAACTTACAATTATTTTGATATAATCATCGTTTATATACATTGATGTCTGATTAACATGCATGTACTATAGTATTTACGAAGAATTTTAAAATACAAAATTTTCTGAAAAATAAACATACATTTGAAATCTAAATTAAGGATGGGTATAACTTTTGATTAAGAATTGTATTAATACATAACTTTGAATTTTCAAAGAGATTTTTAAACTTACTTCGCATTTTTGTTTCTTAGTATTATTTGTTAATAAAATCTTCCCTTAGGCGAGCAAGCACCGGCGATTAGAAACCTCACTGTTTGTTAGTAATATTTAATTATAAAATGTGCTCTTAGGCAAACAAGCATCGGTGATTAGCAATCCAATTGTTTTGTCATATAATTAGTTAACAAAATATATTCTCGGATGAGTAAGCATCGGCGATTGGCAACTCAACATTTTGTAGTATAGTTAGTTAATATATTTTGTTTATTAATATACTTAATAACAGTTAAATAACTAATTGCCGATGTTTCGTTGCTTGAGGATGTATTTTGTTAATTTACTACACTAAACAGCAGTTGGGTTGGTCAGGCAGATGGCAGACAAATCGTTTTGAGGCATGGAATATTATTTTATTATTCAACATTTGATACAAAAGTATGAAATTTACTTACTTATGATATTAAACGATAAGAGTGGTCCCTAACTAAAATCCTATAAATAAAATTATACTATCTGCTCTGACACTCTGTGGAAGGGTCGTGCCTTACACGCAAGACGTACTTAACGATTTGCATAAATTTAGCCCTTTCTTATGATTGCGGGGACACAAAGCTTGTAGGATATGTAGTACAGTAGAAGTAGACATGTGTATATTTACGGTAGACAAGTTTAACTACTATACTTATTTCAAAAAATTATGTTATCTTAGTTCAATGAGTTAATCAGACCCAGTATTAAAATTTGTTCTTGCACGATTAGTATAACTTTTTACATTCCTAAGACAGTGTTCTTGTATAGCTCAATGCTAAGACATCCAACCAGAGTGTCTCAAGATGATTACGGGTTCAATTCTCCAGAATAACAAAATATTTCAAACTGATATTCTCATTCAGATTAAATTTTAATGTGGAATTGTAACATTCCAGAAATAAAGGAATAATAGTGGTTTCAAGCAATATTTATATGTGTATTTAACATCTTATCTTAATTTTAAAACGTTTTTAAATTTTTAATTACAAATATCTTCCTATATTATATAGTTAACTCAGTGGGGCATTCCACACAAACCCCCCACCGCCCCCCCACCAACCCCCCACAAAATAAGGTAAAATTCCGTTATTTTCTTGCTTATTTTGACACATCGTAGTTTTTCTCAAAACCCCCCACAGCCCCCCACCGACCCCCCGCACAATTTTTAATGGCCCCCCACCGCCCCCCCCCCACTGACCCCCCACTAAATATTATATGAATAGTATAGAAGTATGGTATAAGACTTTATTCAAGCCAGGGGTTCAACCACGTATGGCTTCATGGGATAATTACAATGTATGTTTTAATATTTAATCAAATAGTTACAGATTACTGCACAATGCCATAATCAGCTAAACTTAAATACAATCAATTGTATTTCGATTTACTAAATCCCTTGGTTTCTTTGTAAGCATAAAGTTTTTGGTGGGCTGACTTTTTTTGTTAGCATTTTGTAACGTTGCATTTTGCCAGCCCTGTCAATGTGTTAAAGTCTATGACCACATTCCTACCAAATCACATGGAAATATTGTATAGTATTTTTTCTCAAAACATCCCACATTCCACCAGCTACCCCCTATGGCCCTCCCACTGACCCCCACGAATTTTTTCATGGCCCCCACCGCCTCCCCACACCACTTTTTTGAAACCTGACCATAATCATACCGTCTTTACCTATCTTTAGACAAAACTGTCTTATTGCCACGATTTATTTCATCGTCAAGAAGAAATTTAAAGTCATAAATTTATTCATAGGGGGTTGTTGCGCAAAACATCATTATTTATACAACTTAGTACGTTTGAAAACCAATTTATATGGAGTTAACAATATTTTGAAACCAAATAATATATACACATGTATTGGTGCGCATAATTATTATATCATCATCACTTATATAATCCTTTATTACACAATTCTTCTTTTTACGTACATAAACTTAAGCTAAATTTAGAGTATCATTAATATAAACAATGAAAGTTTCGCATCACTTTATGAGTCATCTTATAAAGCCGGATAAAACCACGAAGACTTAAGACCATTTCTATTTTGTTTTAAATTAATGCTGAAATTGGTAAAATAGATGAACACGATATACATTCATGATATGTATTATTAATTAATCAATTTTACCTATACATAAAAAAATAATAATTAAATTATGTTATGAATATTAGATACATTATTATATTCAAAAATTTCTTTCCAAACTTTATTTTTAATCTCTAAACTGTTTTCTCTATCGACTTGAAAAAAAATTTCATTTTTATTTTTGCATCTTGATAAAGCCACGTATAATTGACCATGAGGAAATAAAGGTTTTTTTAAGTATAATCCCACATTATCAAGACTTTGACCTTGAGACTTATTTATAGTCATAGCAAATGCTACAACTAATGGGAATTGTTTTCTATATAAAATAAAAGGTAATGATGAAGTATTTCCAGTATTTAATGTAATTCTTGGAATGAAAACTTAAGTACCAATTTTTTCTCCCGTTACTATTTTGCCTTCTACGTTATACTTCAGTAATTTAGTAATTCGCAATCGTGTACCGTTACACAATCCGTCTGATATACTCAAATTTCGAATTAACATTACTATTGTACCTATTTTTAATTTAAGTTCATGAGGTGGCAAGCCTTCACGAATGTTGTTTAACATTTCTACGGGACAATTTATATAAATATTATCATCTGATTTATCAACACCTTTATATGTTGCAGTATCGATGCTGTAATAAATTTTAGTTTCCCCATGTAATTTACCTAAAATCTTATTGTTTTAAAAAAAATATACTCATTATGTGAGGTTAGTATCACTTAATTATCAAAACAGTTGCTGTAATTACCAAAAATTTTGGTACAGACATCATCTGTTATCCAGAATTTAGGAATGTTAAATGTTTTTATGTCCCCTTCTCCAATTCTTAACAATAATTTTGAAAATTCATTATTACTAGAACGGATATTATTTTGTAATCGTAAAATTTTAAAAAAGTTCCATAAAAATGATGATTTATTAGTTTCTTCTATTATTATAGTTTTATTACCGTTTTTTATAACTGGAAGGATGTGTCAAAAATCCCCTCCTAATACTATTAATTTATCACTAAAGCAAAGTTTTGTATTACACAAGTCTCTTAACGTTCTATCAACGATTTCTAGAGCTTTTTTCGGAATCATAGAAGCCTCGTCTCATATTATTAAATCAACTTCCCTTAATCTTTTTTTTTCAGTTTTAAATTCTAAAAAAACACTTTCAATATTATCTAAGTCTAGAGGTAAACGAAAAGTTCTATGACTGGTCATACCTTTTGGTAGTTATACAGATGCAATTCCTGTCCAAGCCATTGACAAAATATTTTTACCTCTAGAAATGAAGTAATAAATGAGTGTCTTATATAAGTAGGTTTTTCCGGATCCACCAGGACCATCTATGAAATATACTTTTTCATCTTGTTTACAAATAGTTTTAAAAATTTTTCTTTGATCTTCATTTAAATTTCTGTACATTATATCGAACATTTTTTTACTGAAAGATATTTCCTCAATATTGCAATTATTTATATAGTTGCTAATGGTTGGTGTCGGTAAACTAAAAGATTCACATGATTTACCTTCCGATACCAAAATTTGATTAATATGTAGAAGAGCACAATTATTATTATTAGTATCAAAGTCTTCCGTAAAATATTTTTTATATTCATTCCATATTTTATCTCCTTGAATGTTTTCTGAAATCAAAAACTAAGCAAAAAATTGTCTTAACTGGTATGAAAACATAATTGTTTTGGCTTCTTTAAAAATATTGTCGATTTCAGGATCATGTTCTATTAAACCCATTGCAATTGCAGTATCCCTGAAATTTTTATATGTTATTCCATTATGTTTTTTAACGTCTTTAAACGATGTAGCCCCATGTAATTTATTTAAAATAAGTTTTAAAAAAAAGCGTTCATGATCTTTTGGAGATACTATGTTTAATCAACCTATAGCAATATTTTTCAGTGTAACTTTCCTTTTTTCCCAAATTTTAAGTTTATTGTCAAAAATGTAATGTTCTGAAATGTTAACATATTATAGTGATTATGCAAAATCATCTACTTTATTTAATTCAAACCAAGCTGTAAGGGGTGTTTATAATTTTTTATTACATTTTTTATATTATTTTCTTCAAATATGAGTTTTTGTTTATTTTCAAGATGAACAGCTAGATTTACAACTGTATGACTTCTACCACAAATTGGATATTCTTGAAGTCTCCAAGCTGCTTCCATTGGACTTACATATCTAGCATCTACATAACTACTAATTTTATCTACTATTTCTTCATTTAGTTCGTTTGATTTTCCTATTTCAATGTATGTTTAATATCATTAATTAACATGAATAGAATATTGGATTTTATTGAAAAGTTTACGTGTTTTTTTATTTCAGATAATAACTTGAATGTTTCAAGATAACTTGATGTATCAGGAATCACAAATTCCCACTAAAAATTTGACGTGGTGACGTAAAATTTATCGTATTCCAATGTATGTAATTTTCCAACAATTACTTTACTGTGTAACTGAAAAAGTTAAGAATAAATAAGAATTAATACACAAAAATTGTAAAAATGTATTTCTTATAAAATATTTGGAAGTTGGGGGGTTGGCGCGCAGTGCGCGCGGGGGGGCGTTAGCCCCACTAGTATATATATATATATTTTTTTTTTTCAAAAATACTTGTATTTTTAAGTAAGGTGCTTTAATTTTAATTTAAATACATATTTTGCAAATATTTTAAGTCCCTGTTTTAATTGTAAAAATGTATCTTCAACATTTTAAAAATTAGATTCTAGAATCAAGTTACGTATTTGTAATTTGCTTCAAACACATTTGTATTGATTTTGCCTGAATTTGTCTAACAGTGATAGCTTAAATAAAAGCTGGGGTCAAGCCCTATCGATTAAAAAAAAATTCTGTCATTGCAGGCCAACAATAAAAAATTACAGCGGTTGGAAGAAGAGCAATCAAAATCGCTAAAAGTGAGATATTGTGGATATTTATGAAAATACATTATTTTTTTTTAAACAGTTATAACTTTTGATTTGTGACACTAAATGGTACAAAACTTTTTTTACTTAATATACTTTGATCTCAGCTTTCATTTCAGCCAAGTAAGGCCCTCCTAAAATAGTGTACCACTTGGCAAATAACTTGACGTTAAAAATAGCATTACCGTTAATACATGTATCTGGCGTAAAAACTTTGAGTACAAATATCGAGACAATTGTGCGATATTTTAGGCCAACAGTGATGGAATAAAGTTTAGTGGTAATCCATTGCCCTAAAGTGTGAAAAATGTATACTTTTATCATTAAGGCGAACGGAATAGACAATGAATGAATGGACATTTCAAGCTTTTTAAAGCTCGTACAGCTCGTAGACACTATGTGGATGTTTCTCTACGTATATTAATTTCTATACCAACATATGCTTTGAGAAAATGCACACTTCACACCTTCAAATATTATGAGTCGTGGGGTTACAGGTGGATGGAAAGGACGGAAACTTTTATCCACGTACAATTCAAAATGTCGAACCCTCGGTAACGTTAGAATTTCAAACACGGATTGAAAATGGCACTGCAGATTGTTTATGGAATACTTGTAAAAGGATATACCGTATATGATAAAAAAAAGATTATATCATGAGTAACACTCAGTAGAATAATTGTTAAGATATAACCATTCTTTATATTTTATCATACAAAATAAGACAATTAAAAGTTAAAACAGTATTGCCTTCTACTCTTTGAATGGTAATACAAAAAAAACAAGTAAACTTTACACAAAAATAATTTATAGGATCATACAAATCAAACAATAATAATCTCAGTAATCCCTGATGACAGAAAAAAGATGAGTGTCTACTATTTTCTTTTGGAAAGCTTTTTTGCTTTCTGCCTCACCACTGTTATCTATCTAAGGTAAAAAAATGTGAAAGCTGAAAAGTGCGATGGTCGATAAGGTAGAAACTCCCATTGCTCTTGAACTGCGGTGAAGTACAGTTTAGAAAATTTGTCCTTAAAAAAAAACAAATTTACAATTTAAATGTTCGTAAAATAGATTTAATATCAACTCAATCAAATTGAGGAGTCACTTAAAAATAACCCATTAAGATTTCGACAGTTACAATATTTATGTATTAGTAATGTAAAATGTAATTTTTAATACTGCCGAATAGAATATGAATAAAATAATAAGGGTACTGCAGAGGTTTCTCTCACAGTTTTTTTTACTAATTGACGTTGTAAGAAGCGATTTTATTTATTTATCTATTGATAAATGTATTTTAAATTCTTTGTCTTTCGCGCTAACGTAGTGGGACCCCGTCTGGGATCCCAGCTACCAAGTCTTATAATGATGTATAACGATATATAAATATATCTACATACCGTTTCATGACACATTATTTAATGTATGTTCTCGGTATCACGGACTACGAAACAAGAGGAAAAAGAAGACAAGGAGAGAAGTTGAATGTGTGTGGGGTATGATTAAGTAAGTGTATGTGTAAGGAAGAGAAGGGAAATGGATAAGTTTGCGATGCATCGGGAACGAACTGAGAGCCAGGTCATTACGTAGAAGACTTAGCTTTTGAAACTTTCAACTATTTACCGGTTTTTACGAACGTTGGAGGTTTTCAGATGCAAAGGAAGGGGCGAGCGCACCTGTATAGACCGACTGCATAGTATTGTCAGTATTGCATGGAGCAGCATAGAAAGTAGATAGTAGAGAGAGATATATAGGAATACAAGGAAAGTGACAGGTGAGAGGTGAGAGGAGTATTAGCAGATATTAAGAAACGTGATTACTAGCAGAGAGAGATTAGTTTTAGATATAGTGGAGAATCGAATAAAGCAGTCAGCTAAAAGAGAGAGCAGCAGCAGATAGATCTGCTTAAAGTCAACCATGCAGCCAGATCACCGCGACGATCAGAACGAGCTCACGCACATAGGGATAGGGTAATTAAATCGGACGCGATTCCAACACAATATTTATGATCACATCTTTCCAACGCAATATTAATTATTACAACAATTTATTCTAACTTAATCAATAGTCTTGGTCGATACTTGATGAAGATTCATGTTTATATCAATTAGAACACACTACGTTTATAATCTTCACTCTTTATTAAAACTTAAATATTGCCATAACAGCTCTTTCGGTACACAATACCTTCTTCAGATGGCTATCAAATTTCAACTAAACTAAATTACGTTGCGTTGCTATATAATATACACACCGAATGTAGAGTCGACACATAATACAATATAAGTATAGGTCATATATTTACAAAGTTATAACATAAAAATTTTTAATTTAGTAAAGGTGCACTATTGAGATCTAATTGGCCATTTGATAGTCTGCATGAATTTTTAAATTTATTGATTTCCATTGCTTCTAAAAAATCTAGTTTCTTACATTTATTACGAATATGTTAGATATCATAGTGATCATTAAAATATAGTTACATTCTATTAAATCACTATAATACGTTAATTTGTCAGTCTTACTGTTAAAAGCACTTTGTCTCGTCTTATAAATGTTCTACCTGTTTGGCCAGAATACAATTTATATCACAAGTTATAATTTAGTTTAGTTGGAATTTGACAGCCATCTGAAAGAGGAACTGTGTACCAAAACAGCTGTTATCTCAATATTTAAGTTTTAATAAAGAGTGAATATTATAAACGTAGTGTGTTTAAATTATTTTAACTTAATTTTTTAAGAAACGCGTGCTTATTCCGAGGTTAATTGCTATTCCTTTTACCCACACTTTTACCCTCAAAATTAAAGCTTACACTGTGTATACTTTACAGTATGTGAAACTCGTTCTCTTTTTCATCTTCTCTTTATGACTGTGCCTTTACAGATTTAATTTAAGTCCTTATTCTTTTCTATTTATTAGTATTCGTGTTGAAATATGATTTTTATTTCATATATTTCTATAAGTGTAACTGTGTATGTATGCTCTCATTTTGGTTGTTTTTACTATGTTTTACTATGAGAGCATGTTTGTCTGATCTTCATGCTTTTAGCATAGCAGTCATGTAATAATTACAGTGAATTCTTCTCTTTTATATCCTATTATTATATTTGCTTTAATTTTTTTATTAGCCAACAAGTTTATGTTATAATTATAATGATCACAGTTTTTCCTTAATTTTGCCTTTTCACTATTAAATTCCTACGTTTAAAATTTTAAACACATTTATTTTAGTTTCATTTTCTTAATTTTTTCATATATTATGTGTATTCCTTATTCTCTATCGTTATTACTATGGTTTTAATAGTGCGTTCATAATTATTTACTGCACTATTCAAAGATTATGTCTTTGTTAATTTCGGTACCTGTTGAATTGTAGCACAGGGGTCTTATGCTACCCTAATGACTGCGTCTAAGTGACGAAGCCATCTAATTTATTAATTAACTGAAAAAGAGGGAAACCGCGAAGCAAATACAAAATACAAAATAAGAAAACGCGAGACAAGCAACACTATGATGCGAACAAGTTTCTAAATTTAAGGGCAACAATTTAACAGCTAAATTATTAAATTACTTTTACTATAAATGGAAAGAATTAATTATGAAGCACTTACGTTAATAACGAAGGATAGGATATGTGGGGTTGAACTAAATAAAAAACACTACTTATGAGCCACTGGTGAAGATGTAATTTGTGGCTCAAAGGAGGAAACTCTTGCGAGAAAACCCCCTAAGAGGAAAAAACGACCGATACAAAATTGAATACAACAAGAATTACAACCTGGTTTGAATTGATGTGTAGATGTGTAGGTGTAAATGTGTGAGAGTGTGAAGGTAAGTGCGCGTCTGCACTGTTCTCCTCCTCGTCTTCGTACCACGGTTCCACGAGTGCGGATGTTCGCCGTGGGTGCTCACAGCACGTGGTGAAAGTTAACGCGGCACGCGGATGTAAGTTAAATTCGGACGAACAAGAAGAATTAATGCAAGAAACACGTTAATGCGTCGCGGTGCAACAAAAAACTTCTCGAAAAAACTCAAACGAGCAAAATTTATCCTAGACAAGCTACGTACACGATTTCTCAGAAAAAAACTGAAGACCGCTCTGTACAGAAGCAAGTATCGGACTGGACGAGGCCTACCGAAATTTTCCAGAAGAGACGCCCTTTCTCTCTCCCTCGACCCCCCTCCCCTTACTAATGATGCGCGCCAATTAGCGGAGGTGTTATTCTTCTCGAGTGTCAATTCGGGAGCCAGGACGCGAACAATGCCGAAGATAAACGATGTATACTAATAAGTCGGTTTTGAAGGGAGAGAGTGAACGAGAAACTAGAGCATAATAATGAACGCGCGCAACGAATGTATAAAAGTAAAATGATTTAAGTGTAGTTCAAGGTATTGATGAGGACGGACGTGCTGTGAGCTTGGATGCTCCTCCGCTCACGTGGCGGTACTCGATTTAGTCGCGTTCGACTAAACACCTGTGTTTGAAAAAAGACAAAACAGCTGTTTTAAGTTTTCCTCTTACAGCCATATGCATATATAAATAAGGCTCCACTCTCCATCGCAATCCACACGCAAACCCCTGATAGCTCGTAAATTTCACAAATGAACATGTTAACGAACTTTATTTTTCTACTACCTATATGGATATTAAGTATGAAAGATTTAAAAAACATTAAATTAACGAACTTTAACAAGTAGTGACTGACAAACTAATCTCCAAAAATACATTACACGTAGATATGTAGATGTATGTATGTATATGGATGTCACCACCCTATGATGAAATTTCGCCAAGATCTGCCAAATTTATAGCTGAAAAAAAGATTTAAAGAATTACGAAAGACTAATGTTATTTAACTAAAATCTTACCCTTGAACTATTTAGTTGCTTCTTCAAAAAATTTCCATAATAATAGATCACATAAAATCTGGTCTTATATTTTCAAAGCTTAATTGAAAGATCATTCAAGCCTCATTCATATAATTCAATCCACTTCTCATTTTTTGTTTATTCTGATCTTTTTAAAATGGTTATACTACTCGTTAAATCTAGAGCTAAACAAAAAGTTTTATTGTGATTGCTTCTTAAAAATTAAAAGAATGTAGTGCTAGTCCAAGCGGTGAATACGTTTTTTTCCTTGAAAATGAAATAATAGTTTCAGCTTTTTATAAAAAGATTTTCACCTAATCATCGGGGAACGTTTACGACTAAAGGTTTATCATTTTGAGAACACATAATTTCTAAAATAGTTTTTCGTTACTTTTTCATTCCGTAAACAATTTTCATGAAAAATTTAGCTTTAGAAAGCCATTTTAACAGTGTTTTTATGTTACTATAAATCTATATCTTAGGTTTTGATACGTTAAATGAGTGACTTAGTTCATCTTCTAATTTAAGACTTTAAATCATACAAAAAAATTTTTACTGTTGTTATTTATACTAAAATCTTCTGTGAAACAATTTTTATAATTTTATTTTATAAAAACGGACAAAAAATTATTTTGACTAAAATAAAAGACTTAAGGTACTAGCCGTCTTGAAAATATTACCAAACCAAGATATCATTCCATTGAAACCCACAGCTATAGCATTTTTTTAAGGTTTCAAATGTTGTACTGTTATGCGTTCTATTACTTTTAAATTATATTGCTCTTTGTACTAAATTTCATTTAAAAGAAAGAATTTTTTTCGAATTTTTTTTACAAATATCGAGAACGAATTTATAATTTCTCATTAAAAACAATACTTACTTTTTCTTTAAAATAATGTACGATGAAAATTTTGCTCTATATATAAATTTTAAATGGTCATGTTAGTGTTACGTACGATATGCTGAGCATATCATACTGACTCACCCGAGTAACTACAAGCCTACGCTAGAAAAGGATACCAATAGGGGAAACGAGCTTATATAAGGCCCTGCGAGACACGAATCGGGGCACTTGAGCGTCTTTTAGGCAAGAGACCGAACGATAAGTAGAAAACACTGCGCGAAACACACACGCCTCTGCCTTTAAGAAGCTAATAAATAATTGACCAACGAGTTGAGTTCTTTTCGTGACGCACCTCCTTACCAGCTTCTTTATCCTACGTAACATTAGGTTAATTTTATTACCCTTTAGAAAATTAAAATTCTATGATTTAAAAAAAAATTGTAACTTGAATACAATATTTTATGATATATTCAATCATTGTGTAATACTTTATCGTTGTATGTAATCTTTATGTGGTATTAAGGAGTTGGCACGAGAAATGCATAGAGGGCCGAAGCCTCACTAGTACATACATATAAAGGACTCTTCTTCATACTGTCATTCAAGATATATTAGGATCTGAAAAAGTTATAAGAATGAAGTATGCACACAAGCAGCTCTTTATTACTGTTCATTTTCCAACCAAGCTAGACTTAATTTTCTCATGTTGCACAAATACATTTTTTACGAAAATGTATTTTTTGTTACCTGGAAAAGTAGAAAGTGACAAATAATTGTGGCGTGGACAGTAACATTCTTTTCTCGGTGATAAATATATTTGTATAGAAAATGTAATTGTTCAAAATGAGGAAGTTGAATCTGTCTCAGAAAATGTATAATAATAACGAACTGTTTAAATGTATATTTAACTTTTATAACCTTTTCAGATTGTGATAATTTTTTTATGACAGTTAAGGAGTATTCTTCGACCTCATTCGTTTGTAAATATAATAATACAATGTTAAACCATGCATTGCCATTTAACATTCCCCCACATTAAATTATATGCCCGATATAAAAAATTCATTCCCCTTCGGTAAAATCTATACTCGTATCAAGTAACGCAAATCATTAACAGGGTAACTTATAAAATTACAGATAATCGAACTCGGCGAATTGGAAAAGTATAACATGACTCCCCACAACAATCCTTTTCTAACGAGATATGAGAGACAATTACAGAAGAGACAGCCCCTTAATCGGAGAATCAAATGCCTTAGGCTACAATTATCCTGAAATCAAACTTATCTGGCCATGTAGATTATTTGCAGAGTATACCTCACGCATTTACGGGGTATTGAGCGTGCTTTCTGACAAGTTGACCATATGGTGGCTCAGATTCGGTGTCAATAGGCTCTAAAGATCCATTGTTATTATTACCGCAAAAGCACGAAAGGGAACGAAAGCTGAGGAACGGGACTGACAGTTACACACAGTGTAATACAGGCCAGACAAATAAGAAGTGATAGAGTGGTGGAACGTAGGAACAAAACTGACGAGTCTACGATTAAGCAAGGAAAACGGTGACAACGTCTGGAAGGGCAAGAGCGCTGCCAGAACATGCGCCTCTAGAGATGAGCATAAATTGACACTTATCATTAACTTAAAAAGCATGTTTCAAAATAAATAATTATAATGTTTAATGATCTCGTCTCTATCATGTATCTCGCATTTAAGTCTGTTACTAGAGTTGTTTCTGTATCAACATTGGTTGTTTTTTAAAAAACATGTGGAAAAAATACGTAAAAAATGGGGTTACCTGAAAAGTGATACGACATCGTACAAGTCATATGGATCATAGAAAACCATAGGGGAATGAGAGAAACACCCTTATAACACAGCCGATACAGCACACCCTTATTTCTAGTACAATCACCCGAAATGTGCCTATTCCACTTTACTCTACCAGAAATTTTCACATACAAGGTAACTCCCAGGTTTTTTACTGTAGCTAATAGAGAAATTACGCGATTACACATTATTATTGGAAGTTAAAAGATCTTGTCCATACGCATAAGTTGCTTAATTGTAGAAAATAGAACTGCGACAAGCTTTGTATCATTTGAGGCCACCCTTATTCTTAAGAGCAATGGGCCACCGCATCATGTCCCACATAATCTACTCGATACATCTCTCCAACTCTACCATTCTACATCAGACATATATTTGGAGATCATCAGCAAGGAGCATTGCTTTATTATAATGTAACACTGGCAATAACGAATTAACTAAGATCGAAAACAGGATGGGTCCAGGGAAAAAATCTTACGGCACTTCAGATGTACTCAAATATCCTTTGGTAATCGTATCATCTTGTGGTAGCAAAGATGGGAAGCGCTTGTTAACATATGAGTGAATTTAACGCACAGCTACAGCTGAGAACTGAGCTGACAACTGGATGCGCATTGAGGATGCATGACGGTATTGGTACTCTCGGTAGAGGTATAATAGTTGAGAGCTAGGCAAGATTAGATCCTTGAGAAGCATGTGAGTCAGATATGGTGCTATCAACGGCAGTGCATTAACGATTGTGGTACTTGTACCATAACCACTGATTAAAACCTTAAATCCTGTGACAGCTGATCCAGCTAAGCGGTCAAGGACATTCTATGAGCAGGTGAAAAGCACACACGTGATGGACGAGTAGTAATTTTTCAAACCATTTGCAGAAAAAATCTTCAGGGGATCGTGGCCTATTAGAAGTGATGCCAAAATGGCTAAGTTTGAGTCAGCACCTTGACTTATCAGTTAGTCCATTAAACAAGCTCTGTAGGTAATTATCATTTGCTTGCCTCTTTTTTAGCTTGATCTCACGGTGTAAAATTCTGTACTTAACTAACCTATATGCACTACCCAATCGCCTAGCTCTCTGTTATATCTGATTATGATGCCTGCAGTCCATTCGTAACTCATCATTCATCCACGGCGCTGGAATTTTACGAATGCCTCTGCGTATGTATGTAGCGTGCAAGTCCAGCAAAACAGTTTTCTTTTAGCAGTTTTAGAAACCAGCCTCCGATTATTAGGTACAAGATTACATCTCACATTGTGCTATGGAATATATCATGCCAGCGCAGCGTAAACCAGATTTCAGTAATATACAGTACATAAATTTAATTTTTAATGAGAAAGGCTTTTATGTCGTGATGATGATCCTTGACAGACTTTGCGTTAAGGTAGGAGAGGGTACTTAAGAGTCTCTGCCAACTCTGATAGGCGCACATGCAAACAGATTCTACAGTACTTCAAGTTTTTACGGAGGTGATCCAGTTCAAGAATTGTAGTGTTTTGCTCAAAACATTGTACTACAATGCTTCAGTGTATATAAAGTCTACTATCTCATCAAAATCTTGAGGTACATCGCTTCAAAATTTTTTTCAGTGTAATGCCAGAGCATGAAGCCTAGCATGGGAAACCCGTCAACTCCGATAACTTCTTTTCATATCACAGTCATGAGTACGCGAACAGCAGTCCGAGCTCCCATGGACGACAGCATGTGATTTTATACAACCCAGATAAAAGCCTGACTTTCACGTTACGCAAATCCAAACAACTGTCTAATTGTTACACTTTCGATATTAAACACCAGGCAAAATAAGAGACTGAAAAACTTCGATACTTGTAACATAAAAATTAACTCACAAGGATTTTCTTGCACCCGCTATTTTTCAACAAAAAAATTGTGGTCTCGAAATCTCAATCAATACAACGAACTTGATCAAAAACGATATATGGCTATTATTCAGTGCAGTGGCATAAATAAGACTATACTAATATTGTAAAGTAATAACAGTGAAACGGGCAGAGTGGGATTTAATCAGAACTGATAGATTGGGGGCACGAAAGTGCGAGTAAAATAGAGCAGAAGAATAAAGTAGAGATTTAAGCGGGTAGTGGTTTAGTAGGTACACATAGAGCAGAGAGAGAGAGAGAGAGAGAGAGAGAGAGAGAGAGAGAGAGAGAGAGCGAGAGATAGAAAGAGAGAGTGAGCAAGAGAAAAAGAGAAAAAGCAACGGCGACCGTGTGAGAGAAAACCTTGAATGAGCGTTGCGGCACTAGGAAACGTAAAAGATCGAAGAGTTTACAGGGACCAAATCTGAAAATCTTGCTGTACAGACCAAGTGCGAAAGACTGGCGAGCCGTGTTTGTGTGTGTACGAGTTTTAGTGTGCAAGTTTACGTAGACTCTCTGACGAGTGCACTGCCTGCGTTATGGTTCCGATTTACAGACTATTGACAAGTGCTGTAACTGTGACTGAGAGAGGAATGGTTGAATAAATACATACTAAACGTGTAATTACAATCAATAATATGTTGTTTATTAGCCAAGATGCAAACTTTTTTTTAAATAAGATTCGACAAAAAAGCGGAGAGATAGTAGACTATCGAGCAGAGACGTACAAGAGGGTTCCATTACAGTAATTTTTCCTGGACAGTTAGTAAAAGAGTGGAAGCAAAAATACACGTTATAGTTAGGCAAAAAAAATGTGAACTATTATAATTATCAAAGAATAATATTCTTTAAAATTCATAATGCAAACGTTAATTAATATGATCCTGAAAATTTCCTATTTTTAAATATCATATGTATATGTGTTTCATACATAGAGTATAGTTTAAGTAGAACACGCAACTTATCTATGAAATGCCATAAATTTATCGATTCTTACTAAAGAATGGTTGGTAAAAATTCCATCGTTTACTAGGAATTTTCACATTTCGACGGCTTGGGCACATGAAATTTAGTTTAACACGGATAAAAACAAAAAAACCGGATATGACTTCAGCTAGAATAATATGATCTAAGAGTATAAAAACTCTTCGATTCCAAACCTAAAAGCATAACGTACTGTCGTTTCATTAGTAAAAACTTTTAAAATCAGTCGTTAAAACAAGGTCAGTCATAAATACTATTCTTGTCATGACTTTCATTTAAAGTCATTTCGTGATGAATTATGGTAAAATACGTATTTGAAATCATTTGATAAGCTAAATTTGTATTATTAGTCAAAAAAAATTCGTTTAGCCATAATAAAATAAATTAAACTGATCAATTTTATACGTAAATCTTACTAATACATAAAGCAAAGACGCACAAACTGTTGTAATCGTTCATCGTGAGAACTACTCAACCGATTTTGCTGAAATTTTGCATACTGATTCTTAACACTTCCTAGATTATTTTAGTATAATTTTTATCTCGAAAAAATTGTTAACAATAGCAATAAATAAGCTCAAAGTTTTGAAAAAATATGCTAGCTTTTCACCGTAATTCAGTAGGAACCGCTAGGGGGCGTCGAGGTAAAATTGAACCCACCTGCAATCAAAGATAGTGAAGAGTAGTTATAATATACCCTTGCCAATTGTCGTTTACCGTAGTCATTTACTGGTAATGCATGAAGCATAGAGCTGGGAGTCATGCAGCTAGGTACCCCGACTACTGACGACACTGCTCTCTAATGGACAAGCGAGTTACGTCGAATTCCATCTCGAACCACAATCTGCTCTAGCAATTTGGAGTTTCGTGGCCATACTTTCAACCGACCTGGTGCTGCTACCAGAGCAGATTATGCTACAACAGCAAACCACGGAGAACAACCCTCAGCCACAAAATCCTCATCAGTGGTTCGCAGCAACAGCATGTTCAGCACGGTCTCCGTACACAGAGAGTCCGAGGATTAGAGTCAAGCTACCCACAGCCGACTCTCCATCATCAAAAATAATATTAAGGAATGGCTGGAAGTATCACCACTGGCCCTTTTAGGGCCATCATAAGTATTTACGTTCCCTCCTTAAACATCAATCTCATTAGTTTTTTTAAGAGTCACCAAACGTTAAACTACTTTGCCAGCAAATACATTTTCACTTTCATTTCCGACAATATTTTGTAGACTAAGAAACTATATAAAGCTGGCTAATATAAAACTGTCAGTTATTCACTAGCAGACGTTTTGAGTGGAGTTATTCGTCACAAGGCTGGAAACCCCGGCGACCAACAATCTCTCTCACACACACACACACACACCTGTTACCGTCCGGGGTATTGTAGTTAAAACCGGCTTTTTGGGGGAGCAGGCGGCTTTGAACAGAGATAGAGAGAGAGAGAAAAAAAAAGTTAAGGGTGGCCAGAGTCGTCTTCGAAAGTCTCGATCAGCAGTCGAGATCCAGCAGCAGTAAGCACTCTGTGCTAGAGACTCTAGGCATGGAGGGGTAGTACACTTCTGCTGGAATTTCTTTTCATCACTAGAGTTGGTGCCGCTGGTAGGTAGTTAGGTGGTGATTTACGACAGTCAAGAAGAGCCAGTAAACAGTACACTTGTCTCTTTCTCTCGATTTTTAGACACTAGTTAGGCCGTAGAGCAAGTTGTCCCGATAATGGTTGATGAGAGCGGGTGAAAAAGAGAGTCGACATACTGAGTATTATGTGGTAGTAAATGTTGATAATTTATTGAAATCAATTAGTGCTCTAGTCACTGCCATAGCATAGGTTTCGTCGGATAAGCGAGAACGTAGCTTTGGCTTAAGACCAGGTGATTGTTGATCGGAAGGATAATTTTAAGAAGTCGCGCAGCCCTTCTCATATACTATAAGCTAATTTCTTACTTGCTATGTTCACCAGAAACTAGCAGTTGCCACTTAACGAGCAGAAGGTGATATTATGAATCCCAAAGTTTGAAATTGGAGCTGCGCGTGACATTTAAAAATCAAATGTCCGTAAAACAATTGAATTTAAAGAATAATAATTATTTTAATAATTGATAATTAATTAAATAATATCCCAGATGGTAAAAAACCTCTCAACTCTAAGCATTCAACGATAAATCACATATCTTCTCCGAGGCCTGTGCCTGGCAAACCTAACCACTATGTAAGAAAAATAAACCTTAGCAAACAAAACAGTCTCCAACGGGTAAGTATCACAAACCAACCTTTTATCTTAGATCACCAAAACGACTGAGCTCTGCAAAAAAAAAAGGTGTTTTAGACATCAACGTCTCTGGCGTAACACCAAGATATGTTGGGAAAGAGCTCTAAAGTTATCTCTAAAGTTAATAAATACAATGTTATAACGTAAGTTTAAAAATTTCACAGCATAATATATGGTGACACCTTATTTTTTTCTATTTGTCAACTATTTCTTATTTGTTTAATACTGTTTTAAACTACATTAGCTTTTTCCAAAAATCAGTTACATTTATTATTTTTTTAACTATTTCAATTGATTTTCACTTCTTCAAACAAGAAATAAGTAGGCACATAAAAAAAATTTTTTTGTATTTTAACTAGCGTTCGTATAATAGTTAAATTAGTCGGTTTGATACAAATGTAAGCATTTTTTGATTCTTTTTACTTAAAAAAAAAATTTTTTTTATAAAAGTTACACTTAACCTTTTTTGTGACTCTATAAACATGCTCTAATTATTTATATTCTTAAGAGTATAACTACTATTGTAAGACTTACGGTTTTTTTAATTTATGTACATCACTCATCAATTAAAATTTAATTTTTTTTCTTTTCTGTTTGTTTAATTAAGAAGTTACCATATTCGATTTTTAAAGCATTTTTAGTTTTTATTTAAAAAAATTTTGTAATTTATTAAAAATTTTATTATCTAGAAGTTGAATTTTTGAGCAGTTATGCCAGTAAAATTAAAACATGTACATACTTGGATATATTTTTCTCTAAAAATAAGTGAAATAATATACATATATTTATATAGTATTATTGAGACATGAGATAAAAAATATACAAGAAAAAAAATCCCTAATAAATGATTAGTGAAAATGGAAACGTTTTACAAAAATTAATGTGCAGCATTATTTCTTCTTCGTCTTTTTCTATTTACTCCTCCTGCAGGACGATTTGAAGCTTGTGCTGCCCACTGTTCGTAATAACGTTCCGCTTCTAACCATTCTTGATACTTATACCACCATTCTTCCCATTTGATGTAATCATCAAGAGAAAGATCTCGAAGGTACCCTCTGGATTTATAATAATCATACCTGACCCGAACATCATCCCAACATTCAAGACCTCTTGGACCCTGTGTTAATAATGATTCCGGATAATGCCCAGGCGGTGGTGAATCATAACCTAATCTTGCTATTCTCTCATGACCTTCAATAACTACTTTCATCGTATTGTTGCCAACTTTTGTAATACGCATATTCTCCATATCTCGGCGATCAACGCTCCATTGAGCCATTTTTCCAAACCTGAAATTTCATATAAAGTATTACATAAACTGGTTGTGACGTATAAATAATAGTTTGAGTATAAATAGTAGAATGCCTTAAATAACATCACAAAAGGCATGCATAGTTTAAATAATTTGCTTGTTATATATTTAGGTTAAACAAATACTAAACTCAATCTTTACATACATTACTTATTTTTAAACCAACACATCAATGTGCTTGTCCCGACTTTTTAATGATATTTTTTAAGTTAACTTCTTAAATTAACTACTTGAATGTCAGGGCTCACACATTCGAAATATTTTTGTTAATAAATGGTTGGATCAAATTTGTAATCGTTCATCAAAAGTTATGAATACTTTATGTACTTTTAAAATTCTAATATTCAGCAAAAATTATGACCACTAGCATCTCCATGTTTTTGAACTTTGTTAGTTTTTTTATTCACATTATCAAAGTTTTTGCAAAATCTAATTAGCATATAAGTACTTCTATATTATTATACTATGCAGCTTTTTCTTTTGATGCCTAACCAATTATAACAAAATTTATCTAAGGAGAAAGAGAAAGAAAGATATAATTTGTGTGCTTCTTTTATTAGATGACTATAATATCTCTCTTAAGCTTGACTGTTGATACGTAATTGAGGATTCACTGATGCATTTAATAAAAAGAGTTGATTTTCCAGATTTACTTGTATTTCTAGGTTTATACATAAAAATAGTTCTGTAGAAGAACATTGAAAAAGACTCGTGGTAAAATAACTTACGTAAATCAATTAGAAAGAATACGTACTCCTATCTACTACTTTTATGTGGATGTATTATTTTAAATAATAAGCACTGTTTTTTTAACATTAACAAAACTAACACAAAACAAAGTGTTAAAATTAAGAGGTTATCATAATGAAAGCTTATATGAAATTTATAAATATAGTTTTTTAGGTCATAAGTTACTCAAAGTACTTTATTTTTAACGCACAGTTTATTCAAAACTTTGTTAAAGTAAAAAATTAGGCTAAAAGATTACTCAATGATTAAGCTGACAATTTATCAGAGTAGTTATCGCAAGGTGATTTTAAACTAAGTTAAAAAGTATACTCAAAAAAGTTTGTGATTCTAAGTACCCTATAAAAATTACCTTTAATTATTACTCATGGAGAGTTTCATAATATACATGCAATGCACTAGCATAAATTTGGACGTATGTGTGCATATATCTGTATGTAGTGACATGTATATATGCATACCCAATACTGTTTTTTAACTCACGTCTTTCACCATGAGTCTCAAATGAAAAAAATCTCCTTACCCCCTCAAAGCTCACTAGCAAGTACTAAAGCAGCTTTGAGTGATTAAGAGTTACTGCACGGCTGCTCGAAAAGATTTACCCGGATCACCTAATCCTTAGCGATCGTTACTTACTCACGGCAGTGTCTAGAGCCAGTAAAAATTTTTTTGAAGGTGACTAAAGCCACTCTTAACTCCTCCACCGCATTCAAAGCCACCCACCCCAAGAGGTTCCTTTTAAGAAACTGTTACTATGATACAATAAAAAATAGAAAGAGTTTAAAATAATACAACTTCTGACATGCAAAGTCATGAAATCAATTTTAAAATGTCATTTTGTATTTTACGGTGGGATTCACCGAATAAAAACTTTAAGAAAATTTCAACTTCTCCAGTATAATATTGACTATACTACAACTATACTTTTTTTACAAATCGTTACTTCTACAGAGAGTTATAATTGATAGAAACACAAAAAATGTCCTTGTATTATTAGTTCGATAAGGTAATATTGATCTTCCGAATTAAAATAAGAAGTCAGATAACTTAACCATGAAAAATAAAGTCCTCATTTTATAAATATTAAAAAAGATTTAAAAAAGGTTCTGAATAAGCATTTCAATTCAAAATATAACAGATGGATATTTAATGTAGCTGCTCACTGAATTATTCTAATAATACAAGGTGCTTGACTGTACGGCTACTATCAAAAAACGTAACGTATGGTGAATCGAAGAAAATGCGGTAGCTTTATTATGTATACTAAAGGCATAACTTGCCATGCTCTATTCATTAATTTTGTGTCTTACCAGTATACTTATTTTCGGGTATAAAGCGCTACGAAACTTAATCATCCCTTAAAGCTTCATTGAATAACCAGTGAGCATGTGTTAAATTTAGCAACACACTCATATTTAAATCTTTACTTTTTCTAATACAGTCCTGAAAACTATGTACTATTGAGTAGAAGTCATAAGCAGATTATTAGTTATGTATTTTGAAGATTATGTAGTTGATAATGTGAGCTGTGAGTTAAAAAAAACTATTGGTAGTTTTTTTCACTTGTACTTATCAATGGTTACAACTATAAAATTTAATCATTTAAATTCGGAAAAGTATGTAGATACGGTTATAAAAACATTATTACTTCCTGAAATATGAGGCAAATGTAAACAATATTATAAAATTAACAACACACTTTTATCAACTGTACTATAATTATCGAGGTAAACGAAAAATATTCTGACGTATAAGGTAGTTAAATATTGTAATTTTAATAGTATAAGTGTGTCAATGCCAGCTTCTGCATACGTTAAAGTTTTAAGTATAAGTTAACAAAAAAATTAAAAAATAGATCTCGGCAAATTATGCCATTTGTATATAAAATAAGACTACTCTTACGTGGGAATTGTAGAGCTTGGTGGTGTAAGGGGATTGAATACACGTAGAAGAAAGTATATGTTTGTTTATTAGTGTCTCAAAGCGAGAGCAGTCGCGTGCGTGGCGTTAGGTTCGGAGGCTGATCGAAGAGAGAGAGGGCGGGAGAGCTGATAACGCTCGGGCCCGCCACCAAAAGGTGATCATCATACTCTGTATCCACTGCTCATGCGCCGTGAGAGGTGAGTCTTGGGCGCGAACTGACAAAGGCTCTAGATACTGTACGTCACACGTCCGAGGACACGCGGTCATCGTCCTCGATGGCCATACTGGTTTGTGTGTGCGAGTATATTTATGTTATGTTGTCTGTGAATTATTTGTGTATACATAATTGTTCTTGTTTGCGCAGCTCTCTTTACATTATTTTTGTATAATTATATTCTTTGTATAGTTAGTATTTATTTAATTATTCTTTTTATTTTCATTTTTATTTATTTATTTATTTAATTTTTTTTTTTTTTTTATCTGTACACATTTTATGTATAACGCTTTTTGTTGCATCGTCGATCTTAATGATCATCGCGGATTGGTTATTAACTGAGCCGGTTGTCTTCTGCCTTATGATCCTACCCGCTCGCCCAGTAGCACTTGTACCTCACGTGCATTAACCATGGCCCTCTGGGTCGACAAGTCTTGTAGTACTGAGTTGGTGTTTCCGCGGTTCCTCTTCCCTCCGCCTGTAATCATTCTCAAACCTTCAAGTATTATTGGACCCCCCCATTTTAAAAATCCAAAAGATGCGGCTGCCACTCCTAGTGCTATTTTCGTTGCCAACAATGCGTATTCCTTCCAATTTGAGAATTCCTCCTTAGTTTGTACTAACTCGTGTGCTTGTTGGAGTATATCCGCTAGCTTTGTACCTGTTTTTATCCTATCGTCAACTCCATGCTCCTGGTTATCGAGTTCCTGTAGTTCGTCTCTTTTTATCACTGCTTCTATTAATTTCAATAACATACCTCCTTCAGTCCCTTTCACCTTTTGTATTATATCCTTCAAGTTTAGATTTGCGCTTTCAAGCTTCATTATGCGATTTTCACCTTCCTCTTGTCCTGGATCTAGTCTTGTATCCGATGCTTGAGCTATACAGTCTCTTGCTAAGCTGACTATCCCAGAATTCACCACCTTCAGTGTCTTGTGTTCGGTGTTCACACTGTATGTGGACTTCGTCCTTTCTCGTGGTGGTAAAGGCATGTTGGTTTTTAGCATGGAGACGTGTCCAAAATGTGCCCTTTAAATTGGCTAATATTATCGGACATTCTTCTGGTTTCTTCACTGCAATCCCCAATATGATATGTATTTCACAGAGGTGGTCCTCTTCGACTTCCTGTGTTGGCTCCATTTGTGTGCATATTCGTGTTTTTCCTAGTCTTTTACATAGTCTTATTACCTCTTGCGGTGTTGGCGTAAATCTTCTCTCACTATTACTGCTCGCTATGTATTCGTATGTTGGCTGCTAGTATGCCACTAAATCCGTAGTATTTAAACCTTTTTGTTCCACTGGCAATGATGATATCCTAAGAAGGTCCAAATTTTCTTTCGTAACCAGTGGTATCCGTATGTAATATATTATTCTGCTGTTCAATGCCATGGTCGTTATTTCTGAGACTTCTACAATTTCTTCTTCTGTAGTTATATTTTCCCTTACTGGGAACTGTAGATCTGGTCTCAGCTGCTCTGCCAAAATTTTTGCTTCCAATTCGCTCTCAATGCCGCATCTGGTATATGTGTCGTTGCCCGACTCGCCAAGTATATTATGTCTACTGTTATTCCAAATTTTGTTATAAGTTTCTCGGCTAAGTGTTCCGATTCACCCACCATTTCTGTAACTCTGTCATAATTGCCAAAGTACTCTGCAAACATTTTTAAACCTTCCTTCGTTATTCTTCCAGCTTTATCTTTAAACGTTTTTATATCTTGAAGGTATTGTTCATGGTTTCCATATGTTATGACTCTAATTTGTTCCGTTAAGTACTTAGTTGTTTCTATTGTGTTAGTCGGGATCGCCTCTACTAGCTTTTGTATTTTCTCTTTTTTCACGTCAGTCACACCTCCCTGCAGCGCTTGCACCGTCTTGCTTTGATCACCGATCTTTTGGCCTACTACTGTTCTGTATGCCTTTTTTACCCTATCCAAGGCCCTTAAGACTTTTTCTGTCGTGTACTCTAGTTGTTCTATACATTCGTGTTCCTTTTTCACCGTCACCCTGCACTTCTATTTTGCTTGCTTTTTCGCGCCTAAAAAGGAATTTACCTCCTCGACAACGTCATTCCAATCTACATACCATATCATTTTCCAAGTTGATGCGACTGCTTGGACTGGGCCCAAGCTCTCCACCAATATTCCAGGGTTTCTTTCAATTTCCTCTACCTATCTTTTTCTGATGTCGACAAAAACTTTTTTTTAGAGTCTATCTGTCTTTTCTTGTAACATGCTGGTAAGGTCGTTAAGCTTTTTTAGATCCTTTTCTGCAAAATAGTTAGACTCTTTTTGCCTTTCTTGTCAAGGATTTTCTGATTTTGTTTCTTCCCCAGACATTCGGTCCTCCGAAGTATTACGACTTTTTGAGCTTCTCTCTTTACTGTCGTCTCTCTCTCTTTGCCATGCTCTGATTCGTTGAAGCATATTTGATTTTCTTTAAAATTATTGTGTTCAATTTCTGGTCTTTTTTCCCAATTCACTATTATATTTTCTTCAGTCTGTGTGTTTTTTACAGGAGTGACAGAAAAATTCTGTCTAATTCTGTTTAGAGTGTCGAGCTGCCTTTGTCTTTTCTTCCATTGCTTTTGTCTTGTTTGGTGGTCTATGACGACATAAGGTATGCTCGTTTTTGGTACCCCTTTCATCCACCCTTTCTATTTTTTCGTGTGTTCTAATTTATTCTTTAGTGGCCCCTGAGATAAGATTTTCTCTTTAGTTTGTTCTTTCTCCTCAGCTTCTTCCTCCGAACACAATTCCACTTCAGTCTTTTTCTTCCTAGGTTTATTATGTGATGAATCAAAGTCTGATACCACTACCATTTTCTTTAACTAACCGTAGATCCGTTTTTTTGATTTTTCCCTAATTTTTAATATACGCACTGGTGGGCCATCGCTTACAACACCCTCTTCCTTCTCTTGTTCATCTGCCATTTAATACAGTTCTACTAGCGGTAGTTCTGGGTTCTTTTCGCCCTCTTTTACGACTGGGTTTCTTGAAAGAGCATCTGGTGCGTCGTTTGAGATACCTGGGCGATAAATAATGTCGAAATCATAACCACGCATTTCTGCCTTTAATCTGTTGAACCGAATGTCAGATTTTTTGGACGTGTTAAAATGTTTTAATGGCTCGTGATTCGTAACCACCGTGAACTTCCTGCCATACAGATAAGGTCTAAACTGTTTCTTTGCAAAAACTACTGCTAGCAACTTCTCATCATTCGTTGGATATCTAAATTCACTACCCTTGAGACACCGTGACGCATATTTACACGGTCTATCCTTATCTATCTCTCCCTGACTAAGGATTGATCCGATGGTATAATTCGACGCGTCTGGTGTTACAATAAATGGTTTACTTAGATCCGGTGCTGTTAATACAGGTTTCGAACATAGCGCATCCATTAGTTTTTTAAAGGCCTCTTTCCTTTTTTGCCCCATTTAAACTTTGTATTCTTTTTTGTCATAGTAGAGAGTGGTCGCGCTATCTTTGCATAATCTTTTATGAATTTTCTGTAATATCTCGCGAATCCAATAAACTGCTTAATTTTCCTTGTATTTGTCGGTCTTGGATATTCTTTTGCAGCTTCGATCTTCTTCGGGTCCGTCTTTATCTTACCATTTCCAACCGCGTGACCAAGGACTTTTTCTTCTTTCTTCAAAAATTGACACTTTTTTGGCTCTATGGTCATGTTTGCTTTTGCTAGTCTTTCTATCAATTTTTTGAAGCGTTTCTCGTGTCTTTCGGGAGTTGCTGCGAACACCATGATGTCGTCCATGTATACTTTAATTTCTCGCCCTTGTAGATCGGCTAGAGCTAACGTTGTCGCCCTTAGGAATATATTTGGTGACTCTGAGCACCCCATTGGCATACGTTTATATTGATAGTGCCCGTCGGGTGCCGAGAATGCAGTTTAATGCGCGTCCTCATCTTGGATTTCAATTTGGTGGAATCCACTCTTCAAATCAACAACTGTGATGTACTTAGCAGCCACTAAGTGCTCCAATATGTCGCTTTGAAAGGGTAGTGGGTAACAGCTTCCAACATTTATTTTGTTTAGCTGTTTAAAATCCGTGACCAGTCACCACCTTTTCTTGCCGTTTTGTCCAGGCGGTTTAGGCACTATCCATATATTTCAGTTATATGGGGACGTTGACGGTTCTATTATATCCAAATCCATCAATTTTTTAATTTCTCTCCTGATGTTTTCCTTCACCGCAGGCGGGTATCTATATCTTCTGACCACTACTAGCTTATTTGTTGTATCCTCTATTTTGTGTTTAATTTAATGAGTTGTTTTTAACCGTTACCCATCAAACCCAAACACTAACGGATTTATCGATATTAATTTTTTTACGTGTTGTAACTCTTCTTTGTGACAGCCCTCAGTGTCGATTAGTGTCATAATTTTTTCAATTCTTTCCTCGACACTTCTTATATCACAGTCTTTTTTCGCGTGCGAGTCGATTTCTTTACCTCCATCTACGCTTTTATATCTCAATCTGTATTTTTTTTCTATTTCTACTTCTTCCAATTTGTCTTCCTCAAGCAAGCCCACAAATGCAGTCTCTTCTTCTCTGGCGCCGTCTCTTAAGTTGCCAGTTATTTCCCTTTTTTTCACTTCTTCGCATTTTATTAGATTTACTTCCGGTACTGTGATTCTCCTTTTTTTGTTTGAAAAATTCACGATTTCGCATATATTTTACCTTTATTATGAGTGCCGTAAAAGTCTCCAAAATGCACATGTTATCCCACATCTTGAAGTGGCACAAATTAAACTTGAATCTTTCCGAATTCTTTTTGGACTCTTGCATATATATAACCTACCTGGATCTTGCTCCTATCTCAAAATATTCTGCCGTCTTCAGTGGGGTTTCCACACCACCTAGGCTAAGTGTATTTGTTTTTGCGCTCACATCGCCATTGTATTTTTTAAACATATCCCATCCAAGGATTCCTTCTACTTTGAGCGGAAAATACTGCGGGACTACATGGAAAGTGCACTTTATGCCGTGGATCATTGTGCCAACCGTGCCTTTTGTTTCACGTTCTCCATGAGTTACTCCAATTATTTTTACGTTTACATTCTCATCCAATGGCTAATTTTCTTTTATATAATCTTTTTTTAGTATCGAGATCCCAGCACATGTGTCAGCATAAAAATCTGATCTTTCATTTCGGAAATCCTCACTCTCCAGCGTTACTGTTGGCGATCTGCGTCCTACTGCTGCATAATTAATTAGTACCGTCGTGACTTCTTTCTTGTCCTTTTTTTCCATCGATATATTTTTATCTTTTAGATTTTTTTTTAAATTTGGCTCGATTTGTTGACGAGTATTAATTTTGTTTTTGTTTATCTCCTTTCCCCACACCTCCGACTGTATGGGTTTTTCTTCTTTCTCTTTAATTTTTCCATCGTTTACTTTTGGTTCTTTACAATACGTAGCCACTTTTTCCCGATGCTCGATGTTGGAGGAGTACTTCGAGCATCGTTCTAAAAATTCGGCTTCTGTTTACTAGAGATATCACCCCATCTAGGTTCAGCCTTCCTTGCGTCTTGTGTCATGTTTGTGTTTCTAGGCTCATAACGCTCGTTACTTTTCCAATCATAATTATTTCGGCCATCATCCCTACCACTGCCTCTTTGGCCGTAATTTCTGCCATTCGGCTCATAATATCTATTATTAATATTGTTATTGTTGTTATTATTTTCGCGATAAGCATACCCTTTTTCAAAATCTCGTCCATATCTGCCATAGTTGTATTGATTATCTGCCTGAGCCGTATTATTATGTCTGTAGTCTCTGGATCTTCTTTCACTGTCATTATATAGTCTTTCACCTCTTTTTTCTTCACCCCTATCCTGGTACCTTGTATAGTACGGTGCTCTGGTCTCCTCACCGCGACCTTTCTTCACAAGCAGCCCCTTTTCTATGTCATGCCACAATGAACGACACTCTTCTGCTTTGTGCCCGATTCGGCCACAATAGTTACACTTGTTTACCTCGTCTTTCCTTTTGTTAGATTTTTTTTTCCATCTCTCATATTTATTGCTATCCACTCGAGGTGACTTCATAGCCATCATATCCTCGACTTTCAATGCCAATGTAATGGCCTTTGTTAGCGTTATGGGCCTATGCATTGAAGCTTCGTGGTTGTACGGGGGATTAAGGCCTAATATATATTGAGTCACTACTTCTTTTTGAGTATTTTTCTTAAATTCCTGCCTTAACATTTCAGAAACTTCAAGGTTTGCTTCTTGAAGTCTCATAGCCCTGTTAAACAACTGTTGCATGCGATCTGAGTATTTTTCAACAGATTCCCTATCCCTTTGCCCTTCCGACCTAATTTTTGCTATAACTGTCTCTGTGCTACTGATGGCCCCGTACCTTTCTGTAACCTCCTCGAGAAATTGTTCAATAGACTCAAACTGTGTGATTCTATCGTTTAAATTTGCTTCCGCTCGACCTTTTAGCCTGCTGGACAGCGTTGCCAAAAAATATAGGACGTCTCTGTCATCCACCTGCCGGCCTATTGCCCTTACTACCCTTGTAAATGCTGTTCGATTTATTGGGTCTCCTGTAAATATTGTTATTGTGGGGATTATTGTGCTCAATTCTGTAATTGAGTAATTTACATTCCTCTCATATTCCCGGTGATGCGACGATCTGTGTGTAGGTCAACCTGTTGTTTGCTCCCACCTCTCCTGGTTATTTTTAAAATTTTTGAACTCCCGCATCGGTCTAACTTTCCTTCTATCTCTGTTGTGAAATTCTCTTTTATTTTCTTCCCCTTCCCTTTCTGGCCATCTCCAGAGCAACTCTATCTCCCTTCTCCAATTGCCAAGCTGATTTCTAGCAGGCCCCCTATCTGACTTATCCCCTTTCTCTCCACTATCATCACTACGCAGGGGCTCTACATATGATTCTGAGGCTTCGTTACCTCTAATTATTTGCTTAGGACCCTCTTTTTTCTTATCTTTTAGCACGACCGATTTGATGCCCTTAAAAATTTTTCTAATAAAGTAACTTGTTTTTTTGTTCGACTTTTCTAATTCTTTGACCACCTCGGGATCGTGGCAAAATTGTAACCATAAACTGTCATCTGTTACGACCTCCGCGTCTGCTAAGCGGAGCGCCCACCGCCCCACCTACAACGTTATCAATTTTTCCCGACTGCATTTTGTTTTATTTAGCTTGGTTGTTTTTTTTTGTTGTTTTTTTTTTTGTTTGTTTGGTTGCATTTGTTTGTTATGGGCCTATTTGATAAAACTTGTTGCCCAGCAGTAATATTATTTACCGTTTACATAAATTTTATCTACCTGGACAGTATTGTAAGCAGTACGATCCAAAGCATTTCCGAGTCCGTAAACAAAGTGTCCAAAGAAAAATATTGCTACCAGAGGGTGCGTGGTCTGGTGTAGTTTCATGTTTTGGCTCTCCCTTGTCTTATTTCCTAACGGTGCCGGCCTCCTGTATGGCTGCTGTGCGCCCACGCTGGTACTTGACACCTTCTCGTTTCTCACGTGTCTTGCCGCGCGTGTCTTCTTAACACTGTATTTTTTCTTTTCTTGTTATAATTCACTGTTTTTTCTTTTAAATTTTTTTTTTCTAATTTTACTTTTCTTTTTACGATAATTCTTTTTATTTTCACTTTCACTGTACTGTGGGTGCTTCCCAACGACGAAATAAAACAAAAACAAATTTTCTATCACTTTGTCGTATACAATTCGCCACTCGTCGAGATCCAAAAATTGGGGGTTGGGTTATCTACAACCTCCTGTTACGTGGGAATTGTGAAGCTTGGGGGTGTAAGGGGATTGAATACACGTGGAAGAAAGTATATGTCCGTTTATTAGTGTCTCAAAGCGAGAGCAGTAGCATACTTTGTATCCGCTGCTCATGCGCCGTGAAAGGTGAGTCTTGGGCGCGAACTTACAAAGGCTCTAGATACTGTACGTCACACTACCACGTATGCTTTGATTTAACATACGTTATATTTTTTTGCAGCATTCATAAAACAGAGCACCTCATATCATTGGCATAATACAGTGAGCAACTACATTAAACATTTACCTATAGTATTTTGACTTTTAACGCTTACGCAAAAGCTATGTTATTTTTTTATTGTGTAATAGTAACAGTTGATACGAAAAGCTGTTGAATAAGATATTTAAAAAGACTTCTTGATTTTATATTATAAATTTGTAAACGATTTATAATCAATTTAATGATCTATTTCATATTATGACAAGTATAAATGCTTAGATATAATTATTATTTCTATTAAAAGCCGGTATTAAAAGGCAACACAAGTGTGCAGAAAGGAAAAACGTACAATTAAACTAAGAAATATTATTCAACCTTTCTTTTTTAATGTAAACTTGATCATAACATTGAATTCGTTATTATTATTGATTACTATTAATTAGAAAAAATAGTTGACGTGTAACTAATTGTGACATATTCAACTTGCCTAACCTTTTACTTCTGTTGAAAGTAGTTTTTAAGAGGACATCGCAACTTTTACAGCAGAAAAGTAAAAAGGCAAACGCAGTGTATATAAGCTAGTTAGAAACCATTTTTCCATGGAAGCTTTAAAGTAATTTTGACTTTTCGATTTGTTGTACTAATGCGCATATCATTAACACCTTTTATTTCAATTATCATTCACAGCAGTCAAATGATTCATGTGCTGGTCCTCAGGGACCCCGAGTCCTTTTTAGGACTCGAGAGCATCAGCACCTCTAGCAAATGGAGGCGAGCTAGCTCGTTAATGCTGTGAGACGCGATGGTCTCCCGATGCTCTACCCTGAAGTAATGCTAACGCGGCTCCAGGGTGGATCAAAAGCCACGCGGCATGAGGGGGGGGGGTGTTAGTGGGTATGGGTGGTCTAATAAAAAAATCCACCGAGTCCCACACTACCGCTGTCTCTGCGTTGTTCCTCAATGCTTTTCCTCCCCTCCAAAAAAAAAAAAAAAAAAAAAAAAAAAAAAAAAAAAAAAAAAAAAAAAAAAAACTAACTAAAAAAAACACTACCAACACAACTACTATAACCACTACCACTACTACAACTACTTCTTTTATTACTACTACCACTGTCACCCTTCCTCTACGGTATGCATAAACTTGTCGAAGACCGTACTACTTGCAGTTTAGGTCAGGTGAGGGGGCTTTAAACTAACTGCATACCACACCCCTGTCGTATGTAGAAGTAAGCCGCGGTTATAACATTCTTTTTTGGTACAGGCGTTACTTCCTCACTGTAGTAACACAGGCAAACAAACGAGTGGCTTTGGGTTGCGAGTGGCGTAGGACACTCAGCCTTTCAAGCTTGGGCAGCAACATAAGCCAGGAAAACAACTGTAGTGTTGTCAACAACCAGACGCATAGCGATTTTGCTTACATGAAACCAAAGCGCGCAGAACTCAAGTGAAAACGGAAAGAAGAGACTCAGCAAGTTTAATCTGCAACAAAGGAGATTGAGAAAGCACTCGAAGCTATCAATCAGAAGTATAATAACACTGTTAAGGTTATCAAGAATAGTCTTAAAGCTGCTCTTAGGCACCTTGAATTAACAGAATTGATTAGAAATGAGAATCTTAATGCTAAAGAGATGCACTATCAATTTTGGAAAAAAAACTTTGAATCCTTAAAGTATCGGGAACAGAAAATGGATAATTTTCGACGGCACATCCAAAAGAAAACACTGAAGACTGCACTCAAAGAAATAAAACGAGCTCAGAGGATTAGAAATCTTTTAGAAAGCCTTGAAATAACAAAAAGTACTGCAACGACTAAAAGGAAGAAGTTTAGTGAGGGCATACCAAAACAGGGCATTTACAACAGTACGAGAAAATATAAAAAATCTTTAAAAACGACAACAAAGGAACGGGTAAAGGTAGGTGGAAAAAATACTGTAAAAGCCTTTTAGGTTTGAAGCGTCCCGTCTTTATTGGGATCAATCATTGTTTTTCATCGATAGTCAATCACGTCGGCTATACTCGTGAGTCACGGGTATCGTAAGTAGTTCAGAATTGGATTGCCCAGCGCCCGAGACACACGTTCTCAAAGGGCCCTTTGGCTTGTGCGCTCCTCGTTTCTATTTGCCAAGATTTTGCAACTCGCGCCTGTGGTGTTATTCGCACCAGCTCTCAAAACGCTGCATCCACCGAGTTCAGTTATATACGACAAGAATAAATAAAGTGCAAACCTATTCAGATAACTCGTGTTTGTGTGCCAGTGATTTGCCAAACCACTAACTCCTGCCTTCTGCCTGGTGCTCGGCCCAGCGAGCTCAAACATTACGCTTTACCAAGCTGCGATTCTAAATGGCATGAACAAATACCTATTTCGGAGTACTAAAGTCAATAAAAGAAAGTTTTAACTTCGACAAAACGGGAACAATTGTGAAAAGTGTCGTAGCCACAAAAAAAGGAGATTTTTTCTTGAAAGCCAAATGAATAAAAGATGAAAAAAGTCAGTGGTTAGCCAAAAAAAGTGGTAACAACTGGACTTCTGGACAACTGGACTAGATTTTAAGGTTCAGCTCCTAAAAGCAAAGGCTAAGAGACAAATAATGGCGCTCTTGATGCTTGACGAAACAGTCACCAAGGAATTCGAACACACAGGCCGGATTAAGATCGACATCGTTTCATGCCATGTTAAAAAAAGGCTGGTTGTGACAAGGTTTTTCAAATGTCTAGGGTAGGGTCACGTATCGCATGACTGTATAGAAGAAGACCGATCGAAGCTATGCTTTCAATGCAGAAATTGCAACCACTGTATAAAAATGCAGTAATACAGCACGGTGCTTCCTTCGCAAGACAGGAGACACGAAACACGAAGCCGGCATTGGAAACTACTCAATATTTACGGTTTACCATCTGGGAGAACATCAAAAGAGCAGCTGAAAATGCCACTAAAGCCTTCAGGGCACTTTCATGTTTAATGCTAAACGATGAGGGCCCGCGAGAAGCCAAAAGACGGCTTCTTGCATCGGTCTTTAACTCAAACCTGCTGTACGATACGCTTGCGAGAAGGGGTATTCGAGAGCGCCTCACTTCGGTGCAGCGCATTGGATTCCTAAGAATCGCGTGCGCCTATCGCACGATCTCCTCCATTACGGCTATAGTGATAGCACTAACGATTCCCGTCGTGTTGCTTGCGCTGGAGCAGCGAAGAAAGTTCCTGGGCTCTAGCGACGAAAGTGATAGAAACTTTGACGACGTGGCAACAGGAGTGGGATTGGGCTGGTGTGGGTAGATAGACCCACCGGTTCAGAAGGTTTGGGAGTATAATTCAGAGAGGTAAGGAACAGTGAGTCTTCCCTTCCTGCGCAGATGTTCCCCCTTAACACGTACCTTCTCTTTCACTCTACAAACTTCAAATTGTACGACTGTAATTGATTATATTTTTAAAAAATGCCGG
The DNA here is from genome assembly GCF_036245765.1 of Copidosoma floridanum. Lineage (NCBI taxonomy): Eukaryota > Metazoa > Arthropoda > Insecta > Hymenoptera > Encyrtidae > Copidosoma > Copidosoma floridanum. The sequence continues at coordinate 13,069,191 of NW_028321898.1, read as the reverse complement.
GCGAGTCGTGATTTTTTTTGTTGAGCATCTTCGTTTTATACTTAAGTATCTATAGAAACGTTTCTATTTGATTAAACACATTTATAATGTGACCTAATTTTTAATCAAAAGGCAACTTAACATTGTTCTCTCATAAAAGACTGTGTTTAACTGTCAATATTCAATCATTGTTTTCTCGAAAATCTCCCCTGGTGATTTGGATCTCCTCAAATACAGCATACATTTTTTTGGCACGATTCTACATTTTGAACTTTTCTTCCAAACCTCCTTAATACCACGGCTGGGACCATAGTATGCTAACACAATTCTCGGGTGGAACTGAAGTCACGTGACATAGGGAGTTCATTTAAAGAAAACAAAAAAAAAGGTACCATGTATAACAGTAACTCTAATCATTTTATATTTTTTTCCACATCAAAAAGAAAAGAGCCTTTTTCAACAAAAATATATGTACATACGGAGAGACTAAATAATTCGATGAAGAACTAGTAAGTAGGTACGTAAGAAGATAATGCGTTGAATAAATAAAGGCGTACAAAATACATATACTTGTATGTATGTATTTAAGTTTTTATGTATGCACGTAATAGAAAAAAAATTTGTAATTATGTTGTGTAAAGGATTCTACGTGACATTAGATAGAGTGGTAAAAAACGAAAAGAAAAAAGATATATAAATGTACAAAACAATTATTAAAGTTAAAATGGGGCGGAAAACTAATATATATATACGTATCTATATATATGCATACGCAATGAAAGTTAAGTAAGGATAAGAGCAATAAATAATTATTAAATAACTATAAATAGAGTTTGAGATCTCCAAGGGCATATCTATTAAGTTGTTATGTCAAACGGAAGAGCGTAAACACACACACACACACACACACACACACACACACACGCACTAGTAGGGTTACGCACGCCAACCCCCAAGAAATGTTTAAGACTTAATTTCGATAAATTCATATGATTCAAATTGAATATCTACAAAATAATGGACTTGTTAGACAAATAATCAATAGTTACTCAGTTTGTTTACTTTTCTTAATGCTGTTTCTAATACTCCAATATACTTAAAATATACATACAACATATAGTTTCGTATCACAATATTTGATTATATGATAAATACAACTTATATGTGGAATTAAAGTATTCAGAGATGGAAATTTTATTATAAAGGCTATTTGTACAAATAATGAAAAATGAAAAATGTGCATTTTTGTATAATTACAATATTTAAAAATATTAAGTAATTAATACTTAATATTATTATTACATAGCACCGATATTCTATTTGGCACAAAAAGTAAAACTCTTATGATAATGAAATCGGCGTTTGAAAATATACGACGATTTTTGTAATTATAAGATTTCTAGTACAAAATTTAAGGCTGTCCTGTTCCTAAATTTTGTAAAATCAATTTTTTACCAAAATTGAAGGTTTTCAAGACGAATGTTAAAGTTATAATGTGCATAAAAATTTTGTTAAGTGAGCATTTCTATTTTTTTTTAATGCAAGAGTTTGGAAATACAGTGCCTTAATATATAAGATTCTTTTGTTTTTACTTGTTAAAAGTCTAAATTTTAAAATGTATTCTTTGTATTTAAAAAACTTAATTTCTTAGAGAAAAATAAAAAATTATAAGGAGTAAACTTTGACATACAAACAATAAAATTATTGAGGATCAAAAATCTCTTGCCATATAACGTTTTAAATGCTATCTCGGTTCTCCGAATCATTTTATATAAATATATTCTCAGGATTTTCACATCTTCATACTAATACGTATAGTTGACCTAGAAAAAACAAAAGTCTTTTGTAGTAAGATCTTAATTTATTAAGACTTTAACCTTGCGACTTATTAATTGTATGAAAAAAGCTAAAACTGTTGAAAACTGTTTTCTGTATATAATAAACGGTCAAGATAAATTATTACTGGTATTTGACGTGATTCTTGGAATATAAACTTTAAAACTAGACTTTTACCAGTTATTATTTCTGCTTCTAAATTACATTTACATAATTATGTTATATGTTGTCTAGTGTCATTGCACAACCCATTGAATATACTCAAGTTTCTTATCAACAAAACAATAGCATCTACTTTAAAATTTAAGACACGTGGCTGTTATCCTTTATGTATATTTTTTAAAGATTCTATAAGAAAATTTATGTTCATATTTTCATTAGTGCGATCACTACCTTTATATTTTCATAATCTATGCTGTAATAAGTATGTTCTTTTTCTTTAATATAATTCAAAATTTTATTATTTAAAATGTACGAAAGTTCGTTATAAGTTGCTGGAATAACTTTGTTTAGGCAGCTATTTATACCATCTCCATGAAATTGTTGACAAACATCTTCAGTTTTTCATCCCTGCGAAATTTTAAAAGACTTTATTCTTCCATTTTCCACGTCTATTATCAATAATAAAAATTTCAAATCTGTACGCTGCATATTACTTTTCAATTTCATAATTTTGAAATGTTTCCATAAAAATGAATACTTTAAAATTTGACTAATTTTAAAACTTTTACACTCACGCTTTATCACTGGAAGTATTGGTCTCAAATCGCCTCTTTAAATAAATAGTTTTTCACCAAATACAATATTGTTATCACATAAATCTTTTAAAGTTCTATGCACTATTTCCAAAGCTTTTTTAGAGATCACTGAAGCTTCGTCCCAAATAATTACATTTACTTTTCGTTATTTTTTTTATCAGCTTTATATCCTAAAAAATAACTTCCAATGTTATTTAAATCTAATAATCAAAATGTTTTATGACTTGTCATTCCTCTAGGTAATAAAATTAAAACAGTTTCTGTTCGAGCCAAAGATATAACCTTTTTCTTTTTAAACAAAAAATGAAATATTAATGTTTCGTATAAAAATGTTTTTACATAACCTTTTGGACCTTTAATAAAATATAATTTTGTATCACTGTAAATAATTTTGTTAAAAATTTTTTTTCATCACTATTAAGGTTAACAAATAAATCCTTAACATTTGTTTCTTAATCAATCACAGTTTCATTGTCCTCAATATTTTCAGATTTTACTGTTTCATTTGGTTCTGGTAGTCCATACTCTTTACATGATTTTTCTTCAAGATTAAAGATTTCATTCAAATGTAATAAAGCGTTTTTTTGTTAATTGTCTTTTGAATCTTCGATAAAAATTTTTTCATAGTGAATCCCAAAAAGATTTACCACAAACGTCTTTAGAAATTAAAAACCATGCGAAAAATTGTCTCAGTTGATATGGCAGCATAACGTTAAAAGCTTCTTTAATTATTTTATATATTTTAGAGTCGTCTTCAACTTAACCTAAAGCAATAGCAGTATCTCTAAACGTACTGTAAAATATGTTATCAACTGTTTTCACACTTTAGAAGGATTCAGCTCCACTCACCCGATTTGCAATTAATTTGAAAAAAAAAACGCTCAGAGTCTGTAGGTGATACTATATTTAGTCGCTTCATTATTAAATTATGTCTAACTCTTTCTCTTCTAACCCAACTTTTTACCGTTAAATTGAAACAGTAATATTCTGAAATATTCACGTATCTAATTTTTTTGCGAAACTATATATTTTATTTTATTTAAACCAAGCCGTTAATGCTGTTTCGGAGTTTTCTACAGCTTTAAACATATTATTTAGAAAAAAAACTAAATTTTGTTTATTTTCAATATCACTAGTAAATTAAATACAGAATGACTACGTCTACACAAAGAGAAATCTTGCAATCGCCATGTTGCTTCCATGGGACTTAAATAGCGGCCATCTACATACTCTGATATTTCATCAAAAATTTCTATATCGTCATTTTTATCACTCGTATCTGTTTTCGTTATTTTACGTGATGCTTAATCTTCTTACACCAGCTAATGCTTATGCTTGCATAGCTGATGCTTAATATACTTACTTTATTAGTTGCACAATACTCAACATTAATGTGGCGATTATATTTGGTTAACAAAAACGTATTGTATAGTACTACCATTGAATTATCAACTAAAATTTTTTTATTACTATTTTTGATTTTAAATATGTGATAATCACATCTATTGTCACTTTTCTTTGTAATTTAGGTATCCATTTCCATAAAAACAATATCAATAGAAAATTTTTTTTGAAACTTTTTTATAAAAATTTTTTGATAACTGGTAAGACATGGACTATTTTTACCATGAGGTCTATGAAGCATGTCTTTATAACTCATTTTTGTATTTGTGAATAAAGTGGAATTTCCGCTGAAATACATTCATTTATGTCGATAGTAGTCAATAATTTATTGTTTGTGTGCAATGTTACAACAATATGAAAATGAGGTAATCCTCTTTTTTCAAGTTCAATGGCATAAACGTAAGTAATAACTTTTCCGAAAATATTGTGTTTAGTTATACTGTCTAAAATTAATTTCGATTTTGTATGAAGTAATCTAATAGTTACATTCGGTATATTATTCGGAATGGTACCTTCGAGAAAGTTTTTTATAATTTGCTTTATTTCTAACCATTTACGGTTACATGTAATGGTAATAAAAAAATCAGGTCGTCTAAACTTTTGCATTATTACCATTGCAGCTTGACAATGTTCGTCTATTGCTTTCTGTCATAATATATGCATGCAAAAAAAATTGTTGCGTTAATCTTTTAGCATAGAGTATGGGACTACAAATTTTACTATTTGGTCGATAGAAAGTTGGAAATAAGTAATATTGAAGCCATGTAAGATTTGGATCACGAAAAATTACGTGGAGGAGCTGTGAGGTGTTGGATAAAAACTGCGATGTATTGTAATAAGGGAGAAAATGACGGGTTTTTACCTTATTTTATGGGGGGGGGGGCAGTGGAGGGCGCTAGGGTGTGTTTGGGGGGTTGTATGGAATTCCCCACCGAGATAACTATAGTGTGTGTGTGTGTGTGTGTGTGTGTGTGTGTGTGTGTGTGTGAGAAGCCGCGGCTTATTAGTAGAAGAAAGGAGCATGAGTGGAGAAAGAAGGGGCATAAAAAGGACCGCAGCAGTGTTCACAGGGCTCCAGAACAAGGAAACCAAAAGGAGAGTGATCATTATAAGTAACTCGAGACTGCCAAGCACCTTTTCGTAAGGAAATACAACAATAAAATAATGGATCGAGTGTAAATGTCTTGTTGTTATCAAGCAATTTAAGCCATTAGAATCTAGGTGGATTTTTCCTAGAATTGAATTATTTAAAAAACTTATGACAAATAAAGTTATCAAAGTTATCAAAGCAGAAAAATTTATCCCAAACATTGTGGAGGTGTGGGCAGAGGATAGGGAAGTTGCTTACTCAATCATCGTATAAATTTATGAAACTCCTGATTCAACTCCACTTGCGTCTTTGAGTTTAATTATTACATATGAAAACAATTATTTGTATGGGTTGAGGCATATACTTTCATTTATTTTATCAGTGCTTTGTCATACAAAACGACCTTATTAAGAACTATAAATAACATACTAACTATTACAAAAGCTGTCAAATAACAGAAAAACAGTTAATTATAATTTTTCAACTACTTCTCAATTATTTATGTAAAAAAATAGACCGCATTTTAAATAATATGTATTAACAGCAAACCCCATATTATGTACCCCATTTTTACTTTTAAAAAACTTTACTTTCCTTAAACATATAACACTTTTTTACTTTCGGCTAAATACTTTTTCGCCTGCTTGCTGTTTATTGATGTTGGAGACGTAAAAAACGTAAATATTAGATTAAGTAAAAATGATAAATGATCCTAATATATTCTTTCTAAATTATATTTGAGTATTTTGATAAGCTTTAGATTAATTTCAATTTTTACCTTTCAGATAGAGTCATTCTTGGAGGGGGTGCGTGGGAGGCAGTAGAAGAGCTGTCACTATCATCACTTGCGGAAGATTCTGCAGGTGGATGAATGACTGTCATGTCTGGATGACTTGGATGTACCTTCTCAACTTTAATATGCTTATTTATCTGTAAAAGAATTTAAAGGATTATTTGTTTCAATTATTATATAATATTTGATAAGTACTGTGAAATTAAACTGCGAGATTTAAAAAGTATTGTTCTCATTATGTATGAGGAGCTTATAGTAATTTATTTAAACTGTGATACAACTTCTACATAGTACTATGTAAATAATCATTTGAGGTAGAAAAAGTAAAATTAACAGAAATTAAATTTTATTTACTACTACTTTATTTTTTCACCTTAAGCTCGATATAATAGGTATGTCACTCTAATGCTTGTAAATAAGTTAGAAATTCAGTATGGCTCTAATAGGTATACAAGCAATATTGATATTTTATTTACCTCGGATAACAGTTTTACTACTGAAGAAAGTTTGGTATAAGACGCTGAATTATCTACTACAAAAAAAGATTTCAACATCTTATTTACATACATCTAAAGATTTATTCTTGTTTGTGTAATAGTCTTCTAGCTAAAAAAGTTTTAGGGAATCGTGGGTGTAGATATCATGGAAAAATATCGAGATAGGTTTCTTAATTTTTTTTTATAGAATGAGTACTTCTAATACAACTTTTACAATGACTATTTTTTTTTTTTTTTTTTTTATAGAATGAGTACTTCTAATAGAATTTTTACAATTACTATATTTTTTTTATAATATTGGATTTATTAAAAATTTTCTTTTTTAGGAAAGCCAACACTTTGGTAATCTCGACGGTTAAGTCACCATTAGATATAAAAAACGTCGGTATGGAGAGTTAAATGATTTATGAAAGAGATCCTTTTCTTAAACCTAATAACGGCCGACGTGGGGTTGAGACGATACTACGTCCTATAAGTAGTACTTAGTAGCACAAATAATTAAGTTATCTGTGACCGTAAAAACTTTGGGCCATACGGAATACTTCGCACTATAAAATTATCTACACGAACTCTTTAACTCTGCTTCATTTGTTGCTTTGCTCCAAAAACTTGCGCCTAGTGCCTAAGAAGGGATTCGGTCTGAAGATGAGTATCTCCTAAAGGGAAACGGCCTCTGCACTTAAGTTGATAAGTTCTCAACTCTTAAAAAAAACAAGCAATGGCCTAACGCGAATTACTCTCGTAATTTGTTAGCCCGCAGTTTGCACAGGCACACTAAGAAGGCAACATGAAAAGTCCTAAACTCTGTTGTCTATAATAGAAATCAAAAATTCAGGAAAAAATACATTATGTAGTTCTGTTTGGTTTTTGATTTGAGATTAAAAAATAATTTTATCAGTTAACATAAGTGCTTGGAAAAACTTATAGTTAACCGGGAAGTATCTGTACATTTGTGACAACGATTTAAATGATAATTACACTCAGATTATTACAAAAATACAGGAGTTTTCACTGAAATCCACTACATAGTGTTATTAGCTCCTCAAAAACTATACTGATGATTTGAAAATATACCTAGCACGATATGTGCTTTGTTTCTAGAGTTATAAGTAATCATTTAAACACAAAACTAAGCAGTAACTCCTTAAAAATAGCTTTTAACAAAACTAAAATGTTAAGTAAGTTTGATGTATTTAGTTAATATTTTGTAAGAAATTTCTGAACCTTTATACACACTGTCAATGAATAGTATTCTTCGTAATGAATCTGTAGTCTCGAAAAGTTCTGAAATCACAATATAAAAACAGTTAAGTTTTTTGTTTGTGCAGCATACATTTTGTATGACATTCGTAGTATAACACTGTTTTGTACTCGTACTTTAACAAAATCAAACTAAGTAATATCAAAGCAATAATATAAAAAATAAAGTAATGATATGGAATGATATTGGTATAATTTATCATGGATAAATTAGGAATCATTTAACCATAACTTAACATTTTTCAAGTTTTGATCTTATTATTTTTCAATAGTTATAGAAAACGCGATGAATATACAAAAGTGTTATTATAAAAACTTAGGTACTCATTTTTTTCCAGTTTACTGTTCTGGTTTAACATTGTAAGTGGTAGTTAAATGATCTGTAATCATTTTACTTCGAACTTAACGAATCTTTTGAATTAACTTTACTGTCAATTTGAAGTTTGAATTTATCTTTTAAAATTATGGACCTTTAAATAAAGTGTAAAATATTTTTATTAGAGAGATTGAATGAATATTAACATTACATGAACCTTTAGGTATTTAATAATCTGTGACCAGTACTTGTGTGTTTCTTTTTTTAATTGGTTTACAGTTTCATTATTTACAAAAAATGGAGCTTTAAAGACTCAGTAGGTAATAAGCTAGCTAGCCTCTGAAACTACCTATATCAAGCTAGCATAACTAAGTCAGCACGACACAATGGTACTTAATATATAACTTGCCGCTAATTTGTGACGTTAACACTAAACTTGCCACTGCACCCAGAAGCCGAAAAATCAGTTGCGTGTCACTTTGATATCAAGTTAGCACCACCACTAGTGTTATCTCGGGATTCTGACAACTTGAAAATACAATTCCAACAGGATAATTTGCCGCTAATTTTCCGCTGAACCATGAGCTAGTTGCCAATTTTACCGCTGCACCCAGAAGCCGGAAAATCAGTTGCATGTCAGCTTGATATCAAACTAGCACCACTACTAGTGTTATCCCGGGATCCTGACAACTGGGAAATACAATTTTAACGGAATAATTTGCCGCTAATTGCCACTAAACCGTTAACAGCTGCTAATTTCACCGCTGCACCCAGAAGCCGGGGAATCAGTTGCGTTTCAGCTTGAAATCAAGCTAGCACCACCACCGGTCTCGGCTTCCCTACAACTTAGAGACATAATTCTAACGGGATAATTTGCCGCTAATTTGCCACTGAATTGTTAGCTAACTACAGATTTTACCGAGGCATCTAGACGCAAGTTGCGTGTCAGCTTGATATCAAGATAGCGCCGCCACTGTTGTTATCTCGGTTTCCTCACAACTTAGAAACATAATTCTAACGGGATGATTTTCTGCTAATTTGCCGCTGAATCGTTAGCTAACTGACGACTTTTTTGCTGCACCCAAAAGCAGAGGAATCGGTTGCGTGATAGCCTAATACCTAACTAGCGCATTTACAATCAAAGTCTGGGGGTGCTAATATTTTGGAAGATATACCAAAATTAAATCATGCTATAAATTTTTTAGTCTTGGTCGTATTGCGTTAGAAAACGTATGGCAAAACAATTATAATATTTTGCCTTTAAAAGCTATCTGTTTTTTCTTTAACTTGCCACTTATTCGTTATGCTGAAATTGAATTTGCTGATCTTACACTAAAATTATTTTGACACTAAAAATTTTTTTCTCGTGCTTTTGGCAAAAGTAAATTAGGTTACACAGACATTTTTAACGTCACATTTTTATTATTATAAGTCTATGAAAAATTAAGTGCAATCATGATAATAATTGATTCTGCTGCGATAAATTTTATAGTAATGTAAGCGCTATTCAGTTTGTTTGATTAATAAAGAAAAAGTTAGTTAAGTCCTCACTTGCTACTGTTACGTGGGATTCAAAAGGCCTAGGGTGCTTAATAACAAAACAGCAGTTAAACTTAGTTAATCACTTTATTACTATCCCTTGAGAGAAGGCGCTCGGCGTTTTTGGAGTTTATTTTTGGAAGCCCCCTAAAACTTCAATTTTCTATCACATTTTATTTCGATTGAGTTTAGAAGATAACGCGCACCTCTATCTAATTTGGATCATTTGAAACACTGTAAGTATAACAACTAAACTGTACCTGTCGAGGTTGATGATAGCTGAGCTATCTAAAAACATCTCTCCTGCAGTAGGTCGAGTATTCGATTCCCGTCCAGGAATTCCTTTTCCCTCGATCCTTCTTTGTTCATATTCAAGCATATTATCGATCATTTTTGAGGACAAAAAATTAATTTACCCTACTTCAGGCGTTTTCGAGGGGCTGCTGCGCCCTTAGTAGGAAAAAAAGTGTTTGGCCCAAATGTATGTACGGCCAGGGTGGTCCCAACTAAATTGGTTAAAGTTTAATAGTTACTAAATGAAGAGATCGAAATAATATTTTTTCCATAATTTGATTATCTTTTATATAAAAAACTGAAAAAACATAGTCTTGAATTATAGAAACACTTAATTCTTAGATAATTAATAATCTTTGTCTTATTAATATAATAATTAATTTAATTAAATTTAATAAAGAGCCAGTCGAAAAATTAAAGTTAATAATTAATGACCAGCAATAGTGTTGGCTGATAAACGCACTCTTAAAGTTCCAAAACGAATAACATTTCTTAAAGATTCAAAAATGACCATAAAAGATATTAAAATATTTGGTGTACCTTGAGGTAGTTAATGAATAAATATTTGATTAGTATTCATGATTCAATTAAATAATATAAATGAACGTCATAATCTTGATGATTAAGATAAACTTATACATAAATGTCTAGATCTACTTATAATATAAGGAAATATTCCTATAAAATTATTTAATGACATTATAAAATATTCTCTTATTAAAATTAATAAGTTTTCTCTTAACCTCAACAAAATGTTAAGGAAAGAATATTACATTTACTTCTAAAAATATTTTTAAAAATTAAATTTTTTATATTACTTCAATTATTGAGATTCCAAATATTATTGGATATCAATAAATAAATCTTCCAAAAATGGCAAATACTGCTTCTATAGATATAACGTAATAAAAATGAGCAACTACATATTAAGTATCATATAGAATAATATCAATACGCGAATTAGAAAGTATAATTCCTGTTAAACATCCTAGAGTAAATAAAAAAAGAAATCCTAATTATCATAAATTTGTAATATTTAATTTTAATTTTATTCCATGTCAAGGAGCTAATCTAAAAAAATTTATTTCTGTAAGAATGGCAACAAGTATAGTAACTGAGATAAAATAAGCTCGAATATCTACTTCTATACCAATAGTAAATAAATGATGAGTTCAAACAATAAAACCTAATAAACTAATAGAAATTATTGCATAAATTATTCCTATTATTCTAAATACTTTTTTTAAATTCTTTTATTACAAATTATGTGAGAGATTCATCCAAATCCAGGTAAAATTAAAATGTAAACTTAGGATGACAAAAAAATCAAAATAAATGTTGGTACAATACTGAATCTTCTCCTCCTACAGGATCGAAAAATGAAGTAATCAACTTCGATCCAATAAAAGTATAGAAATAGCTCCTGCTAATACAGGTTACGATAATAATAAAGAAATTGCTGTTAATAATATTGCTCATGCAAATAATGGTATTATTTCTGATTTAAAAATTTTTATATTTAAAACAGTTGAAACAAAATTGATTAACCCTATAATTAATATAACTTCTTAGAGGTGTAAGTCAAAATCTCATATCGTTAATTCCAAGGAAGACCATATCAGAAATTTCTACAATTAAAGAAATCCAATAATTTCCAAATCCTCTTCAATTGCAGGTATTACAAAAAAATAAATAAATAAATAAGAAACAAAAAAAATAAATAAATAGACGAATAAATAAATAGACAAATAAATAAATGAATAAAAGCATGAGCAGTAACTTAAGAATTACAAATTAGATCATTCCCAATTGAAAAACCTGGATTACCTAATTCTAATCAAACTACAAATCTGGATTTTACTCCAAAAATTCCTAATTATATTACAAAAATAAAATATAATATACCAATATTTTTATAATTAGTTAAGAATAATCATATTTTTATTGATTTACATAGTTAAAGTTATAAAACTTTATAATTTAAATTTAAATATAAAACTAACTTTAATCAATATTTAAAAAATAAATGTTTTCTTCATACTTTCATTATTAAATTTTCAAATAAACTATTTTTGATAAGAATTATAATTATTGGTTAAATAAATAATCTAATTAATACTAAAAAATTTCAGAAAAAATTATTTGGATGAATTTTAAAATTTAATACCTTTCAAAATTTTGATAATTGAACAATCAAAAAAATGATGAATGTCTTAATCGATAAAAAAATATTATTATTTCATTATTTTAAATATGAACAAGTAAAAACAAAAATTTGAAGAGTAAAAAATAGATTTTCTTAAAAAAATAATGATGAAAAGTTATTTTTTATATGTTCACATTTAAATAAATTTAAACTTTAAATGAACGAAGTTAAACATAAAATTAAAGTTTAAATTTTTTTGAATTTTGATAAAAAAATTTTTTTCATCATTCATAGAAATTACTAAAAAAAATTTTTCCAATAATACTTAAATTGATTATTAAATTATTATAGAGAAATTAATAATTTTCCTACTTTTACAATTAAAATAATTAAAATAATTTTTTTTTATTTATTAATTAATGAATTAATCACACAAAATAAATTACTATTGATATGGTTTTTATAATTACTAGAAGATATAAAATTAAAAAACAATTACTCATTAAAATTTTTTCTAAATTTAACTCTTTAGAATAGAATCTATAAAAGAATTGGCATTCCACAAAAAGAAAATAAGAAATTACTGTTATTACTACAGTTATTGGTATTAAACTTATTAAATTTTTTTTAAAACGAAAATCTTGATAATTATTTATAGAATAAATAATCATTCCAGAATATATAAATATTATTGGTTTGAATATTTTATAAACTAACAAATACAAATAAGATGAAGTATGAATTTTTATACCACAAATCACTAGTATTTGTTCTTATTGAGATACAGTAGAACAAACAATATTTTTTTCTAATCATACAAAAAATTAGCTAAACATGCAGCTATTATTATAGTTATTATTCTTATATTAATTATATAAAATAATATTTTATTTTTATATTTTGAATTAGACCATCAAATGAAAATGTAACTTTCCGCTGTTACTGAAGTTAATGAATGAACTAATAAATAACACTACGGGTGCAGGTACTGCTATAGCAGCAGTTTATCACGATAAGAAAGTCGACGCAGCTCTTTGAGTAAAAGCTCTAATTATTACTAAAAATACTAAAATTACATTATCAAAGTTTATATTGATAAAATTTCGTGATCCATAAATTATTATTCTTCCCATTGATAGAACTATTTTAATATCTCAAATTCAGTTTATCAAAATTGTTGATATTCCAGAATTATAAGAAAAAAAATTTTGATTATAAATAGCTACATGATACAATACTGATCCTAATCCTTTTTAAGCTGTAATTAAAGAAATTATATTAGGTTTTATAATTATACATAACTAGCAGCCCCCCGTCTCGGCTTCGCCCGAGACTTACGAAATAAAACACCGTAGTGTGTTGACATGTAATGTAAAACATTTTCAGTTAGAAATTTCACACATATTCCTGATACATCTCAGAACAAAAATCTTCTTATTAAAAACATATTTTTTCGGAATCCATATAGTTTCTTTGGTCAAATAATAAGGTGTAAAAATTCAAAAAAACAATAATGCTGAAAAGTACCGTGCGTTCTTTATGCCATAAAATAATCGGTAGCCATAAGAAGCCGTTGATTTACAGTTTCTCTCGTGCAATTCACGAAAAGGGCTATTTTTTTGAGCTGTTAAGATTTTAAACCCCCAAAAAATTTATATTAAAAAAATTTTTTTTTCTCATATCTCACAACTTTATTACCAGAGCAACAAAGTCCTGGACCTTAAACCCTACATTTTTACTGTCACAAAAACACAAATACATTTTCTAATCATTGAAAAATCTGAAGTAGCATCTTTAAAGATTTCAGAGATTGCTGTGAGGGTACAATGAAAAGCTAATCTCTTACGTAATGGACTCTTTAGTTGTCGACTTTGACGCTGCTGTTTCAATCTCGATAAATTTTCTGCGTCAGTTTCTTGACGCCTAATTAAAAAAATATTTATTAGGTACACTTAAAGTTTTTCTTCCAATTCACCCTTTTGCGACTTTTACCATGCTTAAAATGTTTGTGACCCCTAAAAGCTGTTTTCTGTCAAATTTGTTAAGTTCTAATATATTTGTTGGCAAGGCAGTTCAACGTCCGATGGCCCAAAAAAACCGGTGATCTTTTCAAGATAACTCTTTTTTGACTGCAGTTAACAGCAATTGTGACTGCCTGGATATCTCAGGGTGATCTTCTCTGACTTGCTGTTGAAGACCCAGACTGATCGGGAGAAAAATTACAAAGTCCGAAGCTTTGGGGCTAGTTGTAGTGCTCTTTCCCAACGTCTCCCGGTATAACGTCGAAGACGTTGGTGTATTAAGCACCTTTTTTAATTGCAGATTCAGTTGTTTTGGTGATCTTAGATGGGGAGATTGGTTAGTGACACTTGTCCAGTGGAGGCTGTCCCGTTGGCTCAAGTTTTTTTTCCTTCATAGCTGTTATAGGTTTTTCCAGCGCAGACCTTGGAGAGGATCAGTGATTCCTGGTTGAATGCTTAGAGTCGAGAGGGTAATATAGGGTCGTCGGTCACCGGGTTTTCCAGACTTGCAAACAACAACTCAGCAGGTGGCGTCTGCTAGTGAATGGCTGACTTGGTTTAATAGTGCCCGTCTTTAGTTAATATAGTCTTTTAGTTGACGAATCGCTTCCGGAAATGGTAGTAAAAATGTATTTGTTGGCAAGGTAGTTTACACTTAGGTGGCTTCGAAAAAGAACCGATGAAATTGATGGTTAAGTAGGGAACGTAAATACTTATAATGGCCCTAAAAAACGCCAGTGGTGAAACTTCCAGGCTATTTATTATTATTCCTGATGATGAAGAGCTGGCTACGGGTTGCTTGATTCTTACCCTGGGAGTCTCGATGTACGGAGTACGGAGACTGTGATGGAGGGAGGTACACCGCTGACCAAAGAATGTCTAGACTTCGGGTCGTCCCCCGGATAACCAACCGCTCATCGTTGGACGGGAACATGTGGGTAAGCGCGTTGGGGACGCGACGACCAAGAAGGTGGCCGTTGTGGCTGCCCGTGCCCCTCAGAGCTGTTTTCCCTGGCTTACATTTGTAGCCAAAAATTCTCTAACTGCACCAGGTGGGATGGTGGGACTGCCACACAACTCTGAAGAGTTGGTGCAGATTGTGCTCTGGCTAGATATGTCTCCTGGTATTATGCCAGAGACGTCATCGGTTGGAAATGATTTTTTTGTTTATCGCATTCGTCGAGATTCAGGGTGAATGGACATTTAGGTCCCTTCCCCCTTACAGAAGAGTGTTGTTCGTAACCAGGATTTCTAGCTGCATGACTATCATCAGCATACGCTGAACGGTTCGTTGAACTGCCAGAGTACGACTGCATGGATATCGAGACGCTCTGGCGTATTATAACCACACTTATTTAATTCTGTTACAGGTAGCCTTGATCTTATGTCGACGCCATCGAGCTGATTTTACTGAACTAAAGTGAAAAGCTGGCGTATTTTTCCAAAACTTTGAACTTATTTATTGCTATTGTTATCAAATTTTTTAAGATGAAAACTATACTAAAACCATCTAGGAAGTATCATGAATCAGTGTGCAAAATTTCAGCAAAATCGGTTCAGTAGTTTTCGCGGTTAGCGATTACAACGGTTTTAATGACTTTGTTTTATGTATTGGTACGATATAGAAATAATAAAAAAGTACTACATAAAAAAAGACAGTATTATATGCAGTATGATATACATATACATACTTGTACATTTTTTTTTTCACAACAATAACATACAGTTATTATTGAAATTAAAAATACAGCAAATAAAGAAAATTAAGAAATTCAATTGCAATACATTGATGTATTTATTAATGAAGAATTTATAATCATAAGATTTTGTTTAATAAATAAATTTAATTTTATAAATTATATATATTCTCTAAAATAAATATTCGTAATCTTATTATAATAAAATGAACTACACGGGAGTAATATAAAACAATGTTTATAAAAAACAATGTAATTTAAAGTCTACAAATTAATATTTCTTAATTAATTATTTAAATCAATAAAAAAGTTTATTTTTAAAAGTGATAAATTTAAGAGTATAAAATAAAAATACAATAACAAAATGAATAAGTATCATAACATTGTCTAAAAAATATTTTAAAAATTAAAATTAATAAAACTATTTTTCTCTATTTTGAAATATATTGTAATAATTATAATTATAATTACTCTTAATTAATTCAAGGAAATGGGAGATGCTATATTATTTATACATTACAAAGATCAAAAAGTTATTCAAGAAGGCATAAAATAAATTATTTTTTATTTAATACTATGTTTCGTCTTTAAGATCATAAATAAAATTAATTTACTAAAACAAATATTCTAAATAAACATAATCCATGAGCAGTTATTAATATTATTAATCCTCCATAATATCCTACAACTTTTAGAAAAAAGAATCCAATTAATAGTATATATATATGAACTACTGATAAATAATCAACGATGATTTTTATATTTTAATGGCGCAAACATAAAAACCTCAATATCATACCAGAAAATCTTAAAATTATAACTAAATCATTATAGATTATGAAACTGATATTGAATATTGTAAATGATCGATGTAATCCATAACCACCTGATTTTATTATAATTCCTGCGTAAAGTATTGGTCACATTACTGGGGCTTCAACATGAGCTATAGGTAGCTAGTTATGAAATAAAAATATTAGTAATTTAACTTCGAATGCTCTAAATAATTAAAAATAAGAAATGGTTATTCAAAATTCATTTAATATAAGTATTCACCTAAATACATAAAAATTTGTAGTTAAAAATTAACAAAAAAAAACATTAAATTAATACAGGTAAAGAAAAAGATATAATTAAAAAATAATATGTATAAAGATGCTTTTAATCGTTCAGGCTAATAACCTCAACCTACAATTAATCAAAATATAGAAATAAATCTAAATTCAAATATAAAATGAAGTATAAATAAATCAGTAAAATATCAATCTTTATAGGAAAACAAATATTAACATAATTAAAAAAAATAAATGAACTTAGAAATGATTTTTTTTAGTTACTATAATTACTAAACTAAGTAACAATAAAGTTAACATAATTATGATGAAACTTATGTTGTCACTTGTAAAATTTAAATCAATTATAAGTAAATAATAAAATATTAATAAATAAAAATAAAATATTGGATTAGATATAAATAATACAAGATGTGATTCTCTGTAAGTGACATAGATCTCTATTATTCCATTTTACATACAATAAATCACTTAATCAAGTTGTCAATCTTACCTGTAAGTAACAAAGAAACAACATTCAATGTTACTATTCACGGTGTATCTCTTTTAATTACTTTAACAAATAATTCATACCTAATTTGTTGTGTTCAGTACAGCTTGATCACTCATATTGCTTGATACGTATTTGCCACGTATGTTAGGTTTTAATTTTCTCAATGTAAACTGTTAACTGAGGAATCTAGCTTACTGTATGTAGGTCATTCGATTCTGAATGTTGTCCAGAAACTTTGTGTAGTCATTGATGTAATTTTAAACAAATTTAATTTTTACATTAAAAATATTGATTTCAGAAAAGCAACTTTAACAGGCAATAAATAATAATTTTACAACTATGTCAACTATAACGTAAAAAATTATAATTTTGTTACGCGAGGGGTTTTAGTGGTCGCTTAACACGATTATACTGTAGAAGATAGCCTCCGAGGCACCTGAGGCCCAGGGTGCCTGTTAAACGAGTGATCCCCTGAAGTTTTGCTTCTTATTTATAAAACACCAAACCAAAATACTTACACAGGGATTTTGAAGGTCTCTGAATACGATTATGTAATCGGCGATGGCCTCTAAGGCAACTGGGACCTAGGGTAGCCATCAAACACATCGTATCCTGGAGTTTTGCTTCATATGTACAAAATGCTAAACAAAAATATGTACGCAGGAGTTTTAAGGGTTGCTGACCACGAATATACATTTAGCGAAGACGTAAAATAATGGTTTGAGTTCGTTGATGTTTAAAAATTATTTGTAGAGATTTATTGAAAAAGTTTTTGTATAAAAAATACAGTATATTTTCAGATTCTTTATCTCTTTTAGCATCACATTTTTTACTGACGTATTTTTTTATGTTTCTAAAATTAGTGACTATACAATTTTTGCATGCTTCACTAAAAATCAATCTGTGTTTACGGCGTACATATAATCTGGGTCCCAGGTGCCTCGAGACCATCACCGATTGCATTATCGAATTTAGGGACCCTCAATACTCCTAGATAACAAAATTGGACTTATTTCTGGTATAATTAACTGAGTTGTAAAATTATTACTCATTGCCTCCTAGAGCTGCTTTTCTCAAATAAATATTTTCATTGCAAAAATTTATTCATTTAAAATTGTATTAATAACTATCTTCGCGAAGTTTCAGGATAGCATTAAGAATATATTACAAAAAATTTCATCGTTATCTATCTTACTGCACCAATTACAGCTTGTTTGGCCTGATTTTGTGATTAATTTCTTTGACAACTTTGCAAGGCTGCTCAAGCCTGAGCACTGTGAGTAGGAGCGTCAGGTGCTGGAGGAGGGGCGCGATGATCTAATCCTTGAGGTGGCGAGGCTTATGGATTCATTACGTTCTAGTAAGTCCTTAAACCTGGAGGGTATCTTACTGCAGTTGGTGATCGTGCTAACTCACTGACATGTATTATTACTGTTACACTGTTATTATATTATGTTTTGTTTGTTGCTGTCACTACTGAAATCAGTTATAATTATTTTTGTTTTCACTCTTGTTATTGTTATCCTGGTTTTTATTATTTTAACTTCTAATTCTATTTTATTTTATTCAATTTTTGCTGTTCATGTTTTGTTTTCGTTTTTATATTAGTTTATTTTTGTATTAATTCATTAATAAACTATAATGATTGCCACATACCAAACAACAACCATGTAACTGGCCAGTTAGGGCTCTGCTCTGAGTCCCTTAAATTGATGAAAATCAATAAATTAATCTTACGATTAGTTTTGACGATACTTTTTTTTTACAGACTTTTATATAGAACAACTCTTAGTGCTTTTTTCTGTTAACTTAGTATATAAACTGGTTCACCTTTTTCAAAATAATATTTTTTTAATAAGTACTTTGTAACGAAATACATTTGAACACCTAAATTTACTATTTACATGACCAAGACAATTATTATGTCTTTTTAGAAATACACGAAGTCCAAAGGTTCAAAGTAACAATGATTAAATAATCACGTAATGTCCGCAATCAATTATTATTTTATTACGAAAACCATCAAAGTGTTGAGTGCTGAAAAAGAAAGGATAGATGGCACTACCAAGGAACTATATCAATATCTATATTATCAAGTGCGCTACTAGCCCACCATCAAGCGAGAGATACGAAGAACTGTGAGCATTCACTAATGTGACATACGAGGACATGCGGCTCTCGTTTTACTGCACTCAAGCTTCAACGAGTTTTTTTTGTTTACCAACTTAGCACTGTTACGTGTTTAACGTATTCACGTACGATATTGAGTGCGAAAGTTGACACTTTGTGCAAACAGTGCTACACGCTCTTTTCGTACATTTTATGGTTTTTAGGGAGCTATTATTATTATTATCATTATTATTATTATTATTATTATTATTATTATTATTTTTATAATTATTTGTATTATTATTATTATTATAATTATTTGTATGATTATTCTTATTATTATTTTTATTTTTATTGTTATTATTATTATTCTTATACAAAAAAAAGTCTTCTTACTAATAAAGACAGTAAAGTCACAAGAACCGTTGTAATTGCTGACTGTAAAAACTACTTAACCGATTTTGCTAAAATTTCGCATACTGATTTTTTACACTTCCCAGATGATTTTCGTGTAGTTTTTATTTAAAAAAAACTAATAACGCTAGCAAGAAATAAGCTTAAAAATTCGCAGAAATACGCTAGCTTTAGATCAGAAAGGCCAGCTAGGTGGCAAAGAAATAAAATCGAAGCTACCTGCAACAGAAGTGGGTCTGGTTATAATATCCTGGAGATGATTGCCAAATACCCCAGTCGTTCACTGGCAGTGCATGAAGCATAAAGTTGAGAGCTGTGCAACTGGGTATCCTAGCTGCTGACGACACTCTTCTCTCATGGACAAGCAACTTACGTCAAATTGTATACCAAACCACCAAAATTAACTAAGTGCTACCAATAACAAGGCATTCTGAACGCCAAAATATCTGGTATGATACTGGGAGACGTCCAACTAGAGCACAATCTGATCTATCACTTTAGAGTTTCGTGACTAACCGTGAAAACTGTTCAACCGATTTTGCTGAAATTTTTCATACCGATTCTCGACACTTCCTAAATGGTTTAAGTATAGTTTGTATCTTAGAAAAAATAATAACAAAAGCAATAAAACAAAGTTTTGCTAAAATACGCTAGCTTTGCGCTTTAGTTTAGTCAAATCCGCAAGGTGACATTAAAGTAAAATCGAAACAACCTGCAACTAAATTAAATAAGTGTGGTTACAATAGGCACGAGCAACGTGTCAAATACACAGTCGCACTGCCAGTGCATGAAACCAAGAGCTAGGAGACGTGCGTGGCTAGGTATCCCAGTTACCGACGACACTGTTCTCTAAAGGACAAGCACTTACGTCTAACTCCTCAACTACCATGTATGACGAGTAGCCTCCTATACTAAGACGTACTAAACGTTAACGTTACCAGCAAAATATCAGGAGACGTTTAGTCAGAGCATACTCTGCTCTAGCAGTTAGGAGTTTTATGGCCATTTTTTCAACCAACCTGGTGCTGATATCAGAGCAGATTATATTAAAACAGCAAACCAGGGAGAACAACCCTGAGTTTAGGCAGCCACAACAGCCTCTTTCTCAGTGATTTGCTCCAACGGCATATCTACAGAGAAGGTATTTTCCAGGCCCACTTCCTCGACCAACGGTGAACGGTTGGTCACACAGGAAGCGATCCAAAGACGAGATATTCTTCGGTCAGCAGCGTACCTCCCTCCTGCACGGTCTCAGTACGTAGTCTCCAAGAATAAGAGTCAAGCTACGCACAGCCAGCTCTCTATTATCAAGAATAATAATAAGGAATGACTGGAAACAGTACCATTGGCCCTTTTCAGGACCATCGTAAGTATTTATGTTCCCTAATTAAATATAAATCTCATCGGTTCTTTTTAGGGCCACCTAACGTTAAACTGCGTTGCCAACAAATATATTTTTACTTCCATTTCCAGCAACGATTCATTGACTAAAAGACAATATAAAGCCAGTCACTGAGAAATCAAGTCTGTCATTCACTTGCAGACGTTATGAGTGGAGTTGTTCGTCACAAGGCTAGGAACCCCGGCGACCGTTTTTCAGTTTTTTAGAAAGTTAAGTTTTGATAAAATTACAATCTGGTTAATAGAACATGAAATGTGACAATAAACAGTTTTATCTACGCGACCTAGTTATTGTGTATTCAAGATCTGCGAAATATCTGATAAGTAATACTTACAGTAGTATAAAAGGGATAAGAAAAAAACTTATACGGAACTTCTGATTGAATCATAAATGTATTCAGAATTCCTTTGTATTACTATATTTGAAAATAAAGTTGTAAACAAACGTTAATCATTTTTTTGAAAAAGTTTATTCGTATTATTATTATAATATTATTATTGAAAGTGTTACTATGACAACTCTTAAAGAGGTTGACTACCATCAGCGATTGACCGACAGTTTGGAACTAAAATTTGTGCAGAGCTTCGAAAATGTTTAAGAAAAATTTGTGCAAAATTTCAGCAACTTTGGGTGCTCATGAAATAAGAAATTAATAAAACAAATTAAGTGAATTCAACATGCATTTTTATAGAAGATTGTTAAAAGCGACTTCAATCAAAAATTACATTACAATCAACAGTTAGATTAGGACAAAACTAGAGTTAACCGTAAATTAATATATATCTTATAATTATGTAAGACAATCACATCGATTTAGGGCATGTAAAAAACGTTATTTATGAATAATCTGGAGTGTAAATACAACTTTATATTAAATTACGGAACATGTGCACGTGTTTTTAACTTAAAAAAGGCCCAAAGTTGGACCTTCCTCTCGCACTCCCCTCCAGAGGTAGTCAACCAACTTAACACAATTTGAATTATCTTGCGTTATCTTGAACCGTTTCCTGTGGCAATGACGATTCCCAGACACAAGATCAAGTTTCTCTAAGACAAATAATAATCTCTTAAGACACATAATATCTTTATCCTTACAACTTTTTTGAAAAAAGTAATGAAAACATAATATTTTTTAATTACAAGGACATTGGTAAGATTCATTAGTGTTACAATTATTTTAATTTAATAAATAATAGTGTGATGATACACAATGTAAAATCCTGAAACCCATTAACTTATTTTAATATATGTTAGTAGCTCATGATTGAATTCTATTTTTGAACTGTCATACTTATTTAAGCATGTGAATTGTGTAAAGCATTATGATTAAGTAACCTGAAGTATCAGCTTTCTTACATCTGTTAGTCATGGTGCCATTAGTCCCTCAGTCTTGTTTTCCAATATGATAGGCAGTATACTACTTTTTGGCTTGATGGTAAATCCAAAGTGTATGCACACGTCTCTGGTTGCTGGACATTGCTAAAAATATTATTTGACAGTGAGTCTCCCAAAGAAATACGTTATCAAAGATCCCCACGCGGTAAAGTCTGACTTTGTAACAGGAGTAGATCTTATCGAAGACGTTAGCTAGGTATTGCTAAGAATCTATAAGAACTTATTTTATTTGATCGTGTTTATCGCAAAGTAACGAGTTATCGAGGATCTTTGTCCGGAAAACTTTGACGATGGTCCTTGCTTTTTTTTTAGTGAAGCTTATCAAACATGTCAGCTGGGCACTGCTTAAAATCTTATTTGACAGTATGTTTCCTAAAGAAGCACGTTATAATTTTGTGAAGTTACACGTGAAAAACTTAAGGATATCGTCGGTTGATCTTGGGTTACCGCAATGAAATTCCCACATTAAAACCAGTTTGGGTTTACCATCAAGCCAAAAAGTAGTATACTGCCTATCATATTGGAAAACAAGACTGAGGGACTAATGGCACCATGACTAACAGATGTGAGAAAGCTGATACTTCAGGTTACTTAATCATAATGCTTTACACAATTCACATGCTTAAATAAGTATGACAGTTCAAAAATAGAATTCAATCATGAGCTACTAACATATATTAAAATAAGTTAATGGGTTTCAGGATTTTACATTGTGTATCATCACACTATTATTCATTAAATTAAAATAATTGTAACACTAGTGAATCTTAACAATGTCCTTGTAATTAAAAAATATTATGTTTTCATTACTTTTTTTCAAAAAAGTTGTAAGGATAAAGATATTATGTGTCTTAAGAGATTATTATTTGTCTTAGAGAAACTTAATCTTGTGTCTGGGAATCGTCATTGCCACAGTAAACGGTTCAAGATAACGCAGGATCAACAAATAGTAGATTTTGGAAACTGGACGAAGAAGTGGTGCTGGAGTCAAGATCTTAGCTCACTGTACCTGTAAGCAATAGCAGAAATAAAATAGTTAGAGGAGTTAAAATGTAAAATCTATCCTTTATCCGCAAATTATCAATCTTATTAATAATAGTATAGATTCCACAAATAAAAATGTTGTTAAATAATCGACATGTAGTTGTATAGTAGAGTTAGTTCATCCATTTAAATAAGAATAATTATGATGACAACTTATATTACATTAATGAACCTGACTGAGTATTTTTTCGGCTATCTATAGTTAAAAAATTATAAAGCCAATTATTTTTCGGTTAGTTACGATAAGCACTTTTTTATACTAGAGATTTTTTTTTATTACCTAGATATAGATCTACCGTTCAAGACAATCATGCCAATGAGCTACGCTACTACTGACTAAATTAGAATATCTTATATCGCGCCCATCGATAGTCAAGAATGGTAGATGTACTCGACATAATTCTTTCCGATCATATCTCTGTACATCGAGCGAGCTATATACATTATCTATACTGAACTGCGCCGCCTGTCAAACTAACCTTTTCCAGAATCGGCGACTTAAATAATTATTTTCTTAAAAACTGTCCATTTTCCGCTCTTGCGCCTATGGTAACTTTTGTTGAGAAATTAATAAACTATAACATATTAAAATTTTCAGAACATTTCATTGGGAACCACACTCCAGTTAGGTTGGTGCTGGGTCCTTTTGAGCTATCAGCAGACAACTTTTGGGTTTCGATGAATAGATACAGCTAAAGCCTCATAACTCGCGCTTAGTGTTTTTTACAACCTCCATACCTGCAGATCTAACCATCAGCTGAAAACACCGCCTCTTTTCAGTCAGAATACAGTCAAGGAACCATAGTTTAACCACCATTGTAAGTAAGATTTTTTTTAATTATAAGTTAGCAGTAAAAAATAAATTTCTCTACGTTTTGACTCGAAGTACTGTACTTTTGGTCAATAGCATCTTTTTATTTGCAATCGCCGAATCCTACATTTTTAAGATTCTCTACTCTGATTTAATACAGAGAGGCAGCAGCTTTGCCAAGGTTTTCATTAAATAAATAAATAGCAAAATAAATACTGTATTAGGGAGAGTATGATAACTTGGGTGCCGTGTTACATACAGGTATACTGGGTTATTGGATAGTCAGAGACATAAAGCTGCAGTGTCTAACTTATCATACTCGTGAGATTACATCAGTTAGGAAATTCTGTGCATGCGCTTGAGTATTGCGTCGAATTTTCAAAATAATATGTATATAAAAAAAAAATTACGTACCACTGTTATTATAGGAAGGGGCTTCGGACTTCTCTTGCTGCTTATCTAAACTTCATACATACAAATAATTTTTAACAATATTACAATAATTATAAACCTTATTTATTGACACCTTAATATTCCATTAAACTGAGTTTTAAAGTATTGCATTTTAATATATGTTATAAAGGTGATCATATCAAATACTGTATGGTAATTATTATAATTTTATTTCACTTCACCTCTTTTTCATAATAGACATCTTTTTTTTCAACATCAGACGGACCAGTTTCGTTTGAAGTGTACTGTCCTCAAGATAAATAGTAGCAATCAATATTCAGGTGGTAATATAAATCATATGATTCTTTCAACTAAGAAAAATGGGTTGGTTGGTAAATTCTTACACTTAAATAATACATAATAGCATTTTGATTCTTACTACGTTATTATTAAAATGTATGCTTCAAATGTTTAGGAAATGAATTGTACATTAGCAACCAGCATCTACCAAGTTTTTCTGTATCTGCATCTCCTTCTGTATCACATAATTTTGGAGTAAGACAAGAGGCCATTACTTTTCGAAATATGTTAAGTTTTTCTATATCAAGTGACCTTAATGAAGACCTTACAGAATTGCAGCCAGTTTATAAAAAAACAAAAGCTACAGAAGAACCGTCACAAATAACTAAATAGGTTGTTGATCAAAGTGGAAATGAATGATTTAAGTTCAACAATTATGAAAGGTGAAAAAATGAAGGATCTGCGGTAACAAAATTTTATATTTATCTGAAATTGATACTGTTTCGTATACTTTTTTTTTATAAAACAATTAGATAGAAGTAACGAGTTTTGGAGAAGTTTTACTCTGTTAACAATTGAGTGTTTTTTTATTTGTTGAACTGGTTTAAACTAGATTAAGCTGCATACCGTTTAGTTCTTTTCAAACCATTTAAATCATCTAAATTCAAATTTATCCGTAAAGCCGCTGAATTACTTGTAGATCAAGAGTAGGGTAAGTGTGGGTATTATCGCGCATGCTCCTACTATTGTGGAAATTTACAAAACTATTTAAATATAGACCGTGGTAATATGTATACCTATAAAAATGGATCAAAAAAATATTTCAACTATTAGTTTTACAATATTTTAACGAATCATGGCGATCTATTTTTTTTGTTCTATTTAAATAAGATGAAAGTGGAGCACCTACATATCAATGAAATAATGGCAATATCGCCTTGAAACACCTATTTCGAAAACATCTGTATTTTGCTTATTAGTAACAGTTATTAAACTACTGTGTCATACACTACTAAAGTATATATTAATATTCATGAATAAAGTTAATTGGCTTATTATTTCTATGATTTTCAATTAATATTTAACAAAGTGGCAATTGGTACACGAATTCTGGCGTGATTTCAATTATCGTGGTATACTTCCCGTCTGCTCAGCTAACCTAACCCTTTAACCTCACATCTACCTGGGAACTTACCTAACCACAACAAATTGACTAGAGTGAATGGTAGTGTGTATACCTTGTAAATATTAGTAACTATTGACTAATCAATTAACATGGGTAAGGTCAAAGAGAAATGTGAAAAAAAAGTGATGAACGTACAAGCCGGAAAAAGGTCAAGTGCATCAAGTGCCAAAAACGAAAAAAATAATATTTTCTCATCCACCCGGAAACGTTGCCCACGCTCTAAAATCAGTCAATAATGATACGCTCGATTAAGATATTGTTATAGTTTAATTCTTATTTTACTTACTTATTTATAAAAATTTGTATCTGATTTGTATCTTTTCTAGATCGTAACTACCTAAGGCTGTACTATGCATTTAATCGGAACAAAAAGTATTAATGTGGTGATATAATCTTCAAAAATCATGCTTAAAAGTATTTTTAGCTAGGTGTGTTTAGTCAAATACTACAAAAGTAGAAATATTTGTAAACGAAATAAATATTTCTATGTTTTATGTTCAAATATTGTTAAATTATTGTAAGAATTGACAACATTCACACACATATTTTAAATAAAAATTTGAACATTTATTTTATGTATTTACGTAGGTAGTTTAATGCTCCTTATTGATTACCTACCAAGATATTTCTACCTCTCACAAGGACATCCATCTCTCGACTACAAAATAACCACGACAATACCCACACGATAATACAATCCTCCGCGATAATTACCACGTGACAGTACATGCACATCCACGATATTATCTGCATCGATACTTGATGAAATATTACTTTTCATCTATTAAAACTCATTTTTCAAGTTATTGCAATATTTTTCCATGATATATCAATATTCAAACTTTCACGTGTAACAAAAAGGTATACACTTTATTCACCAAACGTATTTTATTCAATCGTAAGAACTTATGCTAACCTGAAAGTCCACGATATAACCTTACGTAAAAGGTCCTCATGAGTAAGTAAAATTTTTTTTAATTCTCAAGTTCCTTAATGTTCAATTCAAAACTCATAAAAAATTATTCAAGTCTTCACAGACCAGATTTCGTGGAACTTAAAACTGCTTTGTTTAATTCATACAGACATTACCGCCAAGATGCAATTTATTTAGGCATTTTCCAAGGCACCGCTAAACAAAATAAAAAAAGATAAAATAATTCAATGCAATAAACACTTTCTTTGCTGCATGAAATCTAATTTAGTTTATGTTCGTTGCAAAAAAATCTGAAAAAGTTTTTGGCCTTGCAACACGGGACACCAATTGACATTGATGATGACTTTCTGACTGAATGGGCAGCTTTCACGGATGAGCGAAAACTAATATTCACACGTTTAACAACTCAAGAAATATTCGACTTGTACCCATGCTTAGGTTCTTCTGATGGCTTTAAATTGGTATTTATTTTTTTCATAACTTGGTATAGAAACATTAAATGAAAGTTAGTTTTGATCACATTCAAATATACTTAATGTTAAAAAGACCTTTGCAAATTATTTATAATTTTATAATAATTTCAACAGATCGTTAACGGCTATAAAGCAGCTAATGACCTACAAGATGAGTTTTTCAAGACAACATGGAAATCTGCAGCCAATGCAATTGAGAACTTGGCAAATGAAAAGACAAAAAATTCGAAGATTGAGCAAATAATAATATGCAACGCTACTACGACTAATGGTTTGAACTACTGCAATATATTTATCCACACCATGCATTTCTTAAGAATAAACTTTTTTTTTTCTCTCAGATATCTCAGCTTTCTTTCTGATTGGAATATTATGTCCACTGCCGGGAAATCTTCTTAAATTAAGAAAAGGTCTTAATTACTTATACTTAGTACACAGTAGCTATTTGATTCTTTCATTTTTCACAAAACGGTAGGAAAAATTTAAGAAAAAATTATATTTCGATTAACAAACTCAATATTTGTCGACAGTAATACATTAGCAAAAATTTTGCATACATAGGATAGAAGGAATTTATCTTCCACTAATATATTTCTATCAATTCATGCTCACTAAGAATAGAAGTATAAAGAAACATTTAATAGAGGTCCACCCATACATAATTATTTGTGGGCCTTTGACAGCCTCTGATTTTGTGTACGTAGTAATGATTCAGAAGACTAAGTTTCAAGTCGATTCTTTGCACCTTGCAGTTGAATACCTTTACAAATAAGTAAAAGTATATGGACTAAGGCAGATTAAGTTGTATAAAAACATTTCTCAACTTTTAGATTATCAAGTTTATGCACTTCACAACGATACACCCTTTTCAAATGTAGTTGAGGTTCCCCAGAAATTAAAGTCATTACTATAATTTTAACAGCATTTACATCAGTTTCAAGTGTAGTCTGTGATGTAACACTTTAATAAATTTCTAAAAATCTTTGATTTATTCATAATTACATATCGGACATTGATAAATAAAAAGCCTTAAAACAAGTTGTTTAAAATGTTTCATGAAATTGACGTAAATCACACTGTAGCCACATTTTGTTTAAAAATGTATAATAACCCACAGATACCTCGTGATGTGATTGAAGAATTCCTAGATACTATAAGTAGTTTTATTTTAGATACTCTCATTTCATTACTAATTAAAAAAATTAAGCATAAGTTAAATGCGCCGGCACAAAAAAAGGTTGTTGACAAAACCAAAAACATTGTTATTATGTATAAATCCATATTTACAGACTTTTAAACAGAATGTAAGCGTTTTAAAATGTTTAAAAAAATGCTGTGATTATCTTTACTGCTCTCTTTCGATGATTTTCAAATTGGCAATGAACTAGGAGTCACAGAGGTGAAAGCAAACTTTGAGCCGGATGTATTATTTGCTTACTTTTACCCTCCAAATATGTTGAAAAATTAAATCACATATTCTTAGCCATTTTATTTTACACAAGCAATAGAAACAAATATGGCAACGCTTCAGTTTTTTTCAGATTCATAAGAAACGTGAATCAACTCGGTACTGAAGGAGTTAAGCTCAATATAGGTGAAAAATAACAAAATTTATTTTTAATGTGTGCTAGTTATTGAAGATAACCTCGGTATGAATGAGATTTGCGATTCTGTATCTAGTTTTTCTAATACTCGCTGTTGTAGAATTTGTAGAGCAGACTTCTTCCAAATTAAAAACATGATTGAAGAAGACGAACGTACTAAGAAATCGAGAAAATTATACTCAAGATGTTGAAGAACGTAGTATAACGACTGGAATTGTAGAACCGTGCATTTTTAATAATTTATTAGACTTTCATAACAGAGAACAGATGTTTAGATAATATGCATGATTTTGCCAGAGGAATTAAAAAAAAAAAAAAACAACTGTAAGTAAAGTATTAACCAACATAATTCATCATGATAAACTTATAACGTTTGATACATTAAACAGTTGTATAGATATTTTTGAATATGGAAAAAATGAAACAAATAGGCTTTGTCATTTATTAAAAGAAACAAAAACAAAAAAACGAAAAAAATTTTTAAGACAAAATAAAAATTAAACAAAGTGCCACTAAGATGTTTTGTCTAACAAAATGTTCATGCCAAATTATTGGAGATTAAATACCATGGACAAATGAAAGCTGGCACTCATATTTAATTGTACGTTAAACTATCGGTATTTTATCTTCTCCAAGGTACGTAAAAGCTGATATACATAACGTGAAACATGGATTAAAAAATCATAATGAAATGCATATGAGATTATTTGGTGATCTTATTAGTAAAATGCACTTGGCTAATCACATACCTCGAGTAACGAAAAATAATGGCTTGCTTGTTTATTTTTGGAAAATATTACTAGAACGAAAAAATTAATTTCTAATAACAATAAGTGTAAGTACATGCTCCAAAAAAATTGTTCCACTGACAATGGTAATGAAAAACCAGCTTAATCGATAATATGTTTTCAAGAAATTAAATGTATTGTAAAAATTCTGATTTAAAAAAATTTAATCCGAATATTAACAGAGCTATGACGCATAAATTTGTAATAATTAATGGTAAGCATTACAAATGTATAATAGTTCTTGTTTATAAAATTGAAGACGACAATCCTTCCTTTTTTAAATTAAAAAAATTCACAAAATTATTATGCGTTTCTCTTAGTAACTGACATAAATAATATTTATTTTGATCCCCACTACTACGCGTATAAAATAGATCTTGATGGTGATCTCTCGCGCGTGACTCGATCTTCGAGCCGAGACAGCCTGTACACTTGTACACTAGGAGTTCAAAGCGATTTAAACTTCTCAAGGATGCGTAGTTGGGCTCGGTACGTTCAAGAATTGTTTCCGTGTAGGTGAGAGTTCAATAGAAAAAAAAAAGAGAGAAAGGTGAGGAGAACCAGAAGCAACAGAGATGAACAGTGTGCTGAGAAAGAGCAAAAAAATGGTAAAATAATTTTTTAAAGTAACAAATGTAATGAAAGGGTCAGTAAAAGATTGGAACAAAAACATGAATATAAGAAGAAACCTCCGAGACATAGAAGGAAAGAATATTGAAGAGGATAAAATAAACAAGATAGTAAGCGAGCTAAACACAGATAGAACAGAAAGGTTAGAAAGATAATAATGAGTATAAGAGAGTGAGAGAGAGAAAAGAAACGATTAAGATAATGAACGAGGAGAGATTATCAGCAGGGTTAGAAAAGCAGAATAAACAGCTTTTTTGGACTCAAGGAAATAGTGCAGAAGCAAAAGAAGAAATTATAAAAACAAAATAAAAATGTCAGAGTAGTTATACGGAATCTAGCGGAGATGAAAAATATAAGAGAAGTATGGAACTTTCTAGAGACATTTGATTTCGTAATTTTGCAATAAACTTTAATAGAAAAAGGTAAATCATCATAACACTTGCTCCATAGTCGTACAGTCAATAATGAGACAGTTCATGAAGTGGTAACTCGAGCATGACTTTATTTCAATAATTAACAAAACTGCCAATATTTCGACGTCATGCTGACGCCATCATCAGGGCAACTAATAACAATGTACATAGAAATAAATTACAACATTAAAAATAACCAATAGCAAAATATAAAAAGTTATGTATGAATACCAATGCAAGTGTTAGAACACAACATAACACTGCAAGCGAAGCGACGAAAACTTAGTGCTAAATAGTAAATTATATAAAATAAAAAATTAGTCGTAATTACTATTAATTAATGCCTTACATGTGTATTATAAATATTTATACGTTTATACGTCGTATATGTCGCATACAGTTTAATATGCTTCTTGGTTTTCCAATATCCTCGAATATTTCACCGAATTTTTATGTACACACACCTTTGTGATACTTAGTTTTATCTTCCGTTTACTTTCCTAAGTTTTCATCGCTCCGCTTGCAGTGTTATGTGGGGTCCTAACACTTGCATTGGTATTTATAGATAACTTTTTATATTTTGCTATTTGTTATTTTTAATATTGAAATCTATTTCTTTGTACATTGTTATTAGTTGCCCTGAGGATGGCGTCAGCATGACGTCAAAATATTGGCAATTTTGTTAATTATTAAACTAAGTCATGCTCGAATTACCACTTCGTATACTGTCTCATTATTAAATAGAAAAAGACAAGAAAAAAATTATAAGAGATAACTGTGGCAATGATTATAACTGGTTATGTAAGGCAGTTGTAAGAGAAAATTCAAAAAGCAGTTCTAAGAGAGAAGTGATGGTAGTGAAAAAAAAATATGAAAGGGGTAAAGATAGAGAGACGAAAATTTGGGATCGTTCTAAAAGGAGTTCAAATAAATTTCAAAAAAGAATATGTATAATAAGATTTTGTATCAACACCAGAATAAAATGTGTATTTACAAAATTGGAAAAAATAATTGAAGATATCATAACTAATAAGAACATTGCAGTTGAAGGAAATTGTAAAGCAAGAATAGGTAATTTTCATAGTATAAATGCAACTGGCAATAGAGAAAGTAGAACAGAAAATAAAATTACAAATAATAAAGGTGAAAAGTCAATTGATTTCAGTAATAAATATGGCTTTAAAGTAAAAAATGGGGCAACGAAGGGATACTGGGAGGAAAAGTGACCTACATAAGGGAGGAAAGTGATTCATTCTGTACTTAATTTTGAATTAGAGCTTGATGAAGGCAATAAAAGCGATACATACAAGTTGAATGTGGTACTCAGAATCAAATCAAAATAAAGGAGAAAGAACATCGATCAATCAGTAGTAGAATTCAAATAGGAGAAAATAAAAGAAATGAATTGAAAAAACTTATAGAGGAAAGAGCCAAAAGTATAGAAAATAAAGGATAAAATATACCAGAAAGAAAGGGCTTTCTGGGAAGTAGCAAAAAGGCTTAATATAAAAAAGGTTTCAGGAAAAGCAGGGCTTTAAATTACTAGGGAAAAGAGTGCAACAATCAGAGGCCAATTATTTTTAAGAGGGGGGGGGGGAATTAAAAAAATTGTTGAAGGCCAAAATTGGTAGGGATACAGAAAATTTGAAAATAAATAAGGAAAGCTTTGTTATGACCGGACTTGTTTAAAGTATGGTCTTAACCGTTTTATTCTAATGTTATTCGTGGATCTCTTAGGATTCAGCTCATAAGCTTTATTTGTTCTTTTTAGTCAAGTAAAAATAATTATTTCAATAATATGGATGGTATAATTATTTCGTAATTTTTAAATCTTTTACAAAAATAATTCAAAACAGGTATTCTCTCAGATACAGTCCATTTAGATTATTTCACAGATTTTGATATTAATTTTATTACTGTTAAAAAAACTTACATCCATCACTGACTGTTGTTACTTCTGCTTCGGAGTTCCCTAATGCTTCGTGCATAAATTTACAGTGATTACTTTAACTACACGAATGAGTTCGTGGCCTCTAAGGGCTTGCGGATTTTGCCTTTTCTGCTATCACCAGAACCACTTTCGACGGGCCTCTTTCGTTGTACCTCGCTAGTTAGCATAGTCTAATATTATTGATACTCTCGAACTGCACCCGAGTTGCCTCAGCCAACACGTTATGCCTTACGTGTGTAAGGTACTCGCGAGTCGCGGGAGTTAAAAGTAGACTAAAACTTTTGAGGACAGGTGACAGACGTGAAAAGAGTGATTTTTACTCTTGATGGTAAGTTTTCATAGCGTCAGAGCGAATTAGGTCAACCAATGAGCGATGTTCTTGCAGATTGCATTGACAGCAAAACAGTAGGCTTGCACGATGATGTGACATATTATTATTTCATATATTAGGAAATCATAATACAGCAGTACCAATTGCATTTTTCTGACAAGTGCGATTGAGTTTTTTGGGTCAGTGATGATAAAAGCTCGCATCAGCAATAAAAGAAAGCCAAGTACAAATTCAAGTGTGACAGTAAATTAACAAATTTCAAAATAAATCCTTCTGGGGATTTTACAATCAATTTTGAATATAATGAAATAGTGTGTCAATTACAAATTTTAAAATTGATGTTATTAGAAGTGGACAATCAATGCGCAAGTAAATTATTCATTCATACATACAATACAATTTTTTCATTCATACATATAATACGATTTCAATACATACGCGCATTCTTACAAAGAGGCTGGCTTTACCATATGTCAGCATATTATTGAACATTTACCTTAAAGCTATAACACACACGCATATAAATGACGTATAAGCTCATCTTGTCACATGAGCTTGCTTTATATTCACAATACATCTTATGTGAATTTGACGGACGGATAGCTTTTAGTTATTATGTAATTCGTCTGTATCAACTCAGGATGTAACAGCTTAGCAAAAAGAAAAAAATACGAGAATCGCAAACAGAATAATTTTATAATTCAGCAAAAAATTAAAGGAACAACAATATTTTGAAGTACTTTTATGCTAAGGAAAGTAACAAGAGAAAAAACATTATAAAAGAAGAATGAGAAAAAGAAGTTATTAGCGTTATCATTGATCAAAGAAGAGAAAAATAGGAAAAAAAATACCCTATATTCAAAAATACAGAAGCAGAGAACGACGAAATAGGAAAGCGAGA
Organism: Copidosoma floridanum; assembly: GCF_036245765.1. Lineage (NCBI taxonomy): Eukaryota > Metazoa > Arthropoda > Insecta > Hymenoptera > Encyrtidae > Copidosoma > Copidosoma floridanum. The sequence continues at coordinate 13,034,916 of NW_028321898.1, read as the reverse complement.
ATACTTAAACGCAGGAATAAGAGCATTAAAAGTAGTCAATGCACTTAAATAACAAAAAATAAAAAAGCATCTGGAAAAGATAGAATTGTTGTAGAATTTTGAAAAGAATTATTTATATAATGGTAAGCAGAATTGGCAGATATGAAATGTTTATTAAAGCAGAATATTTTACAGGAAGGAGAAAGCAAAAATATATTCCACATACAAAGAAGGGGACGACTCAGACGTTGGAAATAATAAAAGGGGATGCACTACTAGATGGAGGAAATACGTTACTAATAAATACTGTTGCAAAATGAATCAGAAATTGGATCAAGGAAAAAACTAAAATCAAGAAAAGCCAAGCAGGATTTAGAGAAAAGAGAGCAGAATTTAGAAAATAAGCTAAGAAAGAAAAAAATATGCGTTATTCATCGACTTTTAAATGGCATTAGATATATTGGAAAAAGAAATTTTAATATAAAAATTAAAGCGAAACAAAACAAAAAGTAGGATGCAAAAGGTTATTCCAAACATCTAGAGGGAAATTAAAAATGAGGTAATAATAGGGGAATGATCAAAGACATACACAACTTTGGCACAAAAAACAGAATAGGAAGTAATACAAAAGAAAACAGTGTATAGTATTTCAAAATAGGGGAATACTAAAGAAGGATGAAAAATGAGAATATAGATAGAAAGATCTAGAGATAGTTAAAAATTACAAATACATAAATTTAATAGTGAACTCAGCATGTCTATAAAGGGCAAAGATTTGGGGATTGTAGAAAAGAAAGAACTGAGAAGGTTTAGTGAAAGTATGTAACAACAAAGATGGGGAAAAATTGAAATACTCGAAATTATATATAAAGACTAGAGTCAGGACAAAGAAGCTAAAGTATAGAGGTAAAGAAAAAAACGGGAGACTATCTTATCACAATTCTAAAAAAAAAGAATGGGTGGGTCACAATTTAGTTAAGAGAAGAACTGAGAAGAATCCAAAATAAAAACCATTCAAAACGAGCACCAAAATTTCTCAAGGCTTGTCATAAAGAGGGAAATAAAGTAGCAATAAGAGGAATATACGAAAGAAGGGAGGAAGAAACGATGGAAGCCAAAATTCAAACAAACAACTCTAAAAATATCAAATCAAACATACTGCCAGAAAGATATAAGAAAGAGAAAATGAAAGCAATGATAAAAGAACGATAGGCAACAATGAGATGCGAGAATATTGGAAAGGACTGTCACGCTGCCTTTGTACCTGGAAATAAAAAAAGGGGGGGGTATGCAGGAAGTGGACGCCTCGTCTCGTACGTCCTTCGGGTCCTTCGTCCTCTTGGATTCTGATCCTGAAAAGGGGAGTTGTACGGGATTCCTCCTCTCGTTCTACCGAGAGAAAATAATTATGGGAAATGCTCTCGCGTTACGTAAGGAAATCATTTATTGCACTCTCTTTCCTGCTCTACAAACAACTCCTCGACAGCGCTACAGCGGTTCCGCCTCGCCGCGCGAACCGCGAGTGCACGATCAGGGTCCTGAGACCAGGAGGGGCCGCTGCCCTAACGCTTCCAGCCACGTCACGCACGAACACACACGCGCACCCTCACACGCAACCTCTCGTCCCTGTCCTTTCCCGGCCCGCTACACACCTGCTCTCTTCTATCACGCCCTTTTCTTCTCGTCCAGTGTTAACCTTCCTCACCCTGTCTCTCTCTCTCTCTCTCTCTCTCTCTCTCTCTCTCTCTCTCTCTCCCGTGCCGCTGGTGAGTGTGACTGGACGTGCCTCTTGCGTGCTCCTCCAGGTTTGTGCCTTTTCTTGTCTACTGCCATGCATTTTATTCAATTTGTTGTAGACTCGCTCGCTGGTAGGCTCGCGCAACTTTTGAGCAACTAGCTACGGGCTCCTTCAAGTAATCTGAGACACGGCAAGCTTGAATCTACAACGGAGGCCTTTGGAGGTTAGGAGACTTTTCTGACTGACTTCTGCTGCTCCGTTAAGTGAGGCATCGCTTGCATCCTTACATTGTAGTGTTGTTGCGGAGGCTGAGTAACGTCCAGGGTATTGCGGTTGAGGCCTGGGACTGTCTGTCGGTGCCATTTGTGTTGCTGCCGTGTCCAGCTGTTGGTGCATCATCTCCGAGGCCAGGAAGTGTTGGGGTCGGGAGGTTGTCTCGGCTCGCTCAGTGGTGACATCTGTTGGCTAATTCTGGGTTGCTGTTGCTGATAGCTGCTCAAATGTTAATCCATTATTACATGTGCTGCAAATTGACGACAGGTAATAGTAATAAGGGATTGAACAGTTAGATTCTATTAGCGGCCTCGAACGATGTAGATTGGCTGAGAAAGCATCTGTAATAAATGAGCACATCCAATGTGATTTCTAAAGCTAGTTTATTTAGTTGTGCTGACTACTTTATATTTTGTACGGTATCCGACTGTCTTATTGTTAATTTGTTCTATTGTTTTACCGTTGTAGAGTGATTGCGTGCTTGGTATGCCGGCTCTGTACTGTTAGTCTGCCCTCTGAAATTTAAAATTATTTTAACACGATCTTCAGAACTATTAGTAAACTTAGTGTGCTAGTGTAAGTGGGTATTTTTATGTAGCATATTTTATATCATCGTTTGTGTATTTATCCATCTGTTTAATTTGTATACATTTTTAGCGCCTTACTAGCGTACCGCTTTAATGCGATTAGATTGTTTTTGTTAAGTTTGACAACTTTGTGCATAGATGCCTGGTGGGGTTGTCTTGTGTTCCGGATGTTCGCGCAAGGTTTCGAGTAGTGGTAGGACTTGTGGTTCGTGTAATCGATCTTATCATAAATCGTGGTTTGTTAGAATACCTCGGGAACTAAACTTAAACACGGGAACCGACAATTGTTGTGCCCGTGCGCTATCGGAGTCCGTGCGTCGTGCCAGACCTGTGTCCTCTCGTACCTTGTCTCAGCCTCAGGTTGACCAACGCTCTCGCCAATTTGACGTTGCTAGGGGAGTGGTTGTACCGTCTGTTCATCATTCAGATATGTCAAACTTTGACTCCGATATGGATTTGAATGTGGATAATATTCTTGAGGGGGCGAATGAAGGTGTTGCCACGAGTGCATCTGGGCATGACCTGCCCGTTGGTTGGGAATCCTTCTCACCCTCGGAACAGTTTGCTGTCCTTTTTAAGGAAATTAGAAGCTCCAGTCGGTCGGTTCAAGAGTCCATCAAGTGTGTTGAGCGTCGTTTAGACGACCATGAACGCCGAATTGACGAGTTGGAAGCGTCAAATGCTGCATTGAGAACTAGACTTGATTGCCCTGATAGTGTGAGGGAATATCCTGACAATTCCGCCGATGAGTTATGAGTAACGGGTTTGCCTCTTAATAGGGGGTATGACCTGTCTGAGGTTGCAAACAGAATAATGATGGTTTTGAGTTTGCAGGCCTTTATGTCCGATATTATTGAGGTTCGGCCATTGGTTAGTAAGCGTGTGGAGGGGTTGGGGCTTGGTGGTGAGGGTGGGTTTGGCTCATTTGCTATTTGGCTTAAGTCATCTTCGGCACGTGACTTCATTCTGCGAAAGAAAAAAGCGTTCGGTGACTTGAAGTTTACAGACCTCTATCCGGAATTCACTGGCAACAATGTAATAAAGCTTTATCCAATGTTGTCTTCTGCTACTTATTCGTTATTATTAAAAACTAAAGCCACAGCAAAAAATCTTAATTACAAGTACGTTTGGGGTAAAGGAAGATATGTTTATGTTAAGCGAGATGATCGGTCGGAGCGCCACTGTGTTGCCTCGGAAGATGATTTAAGATCTCTCAAATGACGGTCAAGATCTAATGTTTGTCGGGATGGTGTGGGGGTCCGTGGTTTTATTCGTATCGCTCAACTAAATGCCAGTTCTTTCCGTAAGCATCTTCCCGAAGTGCGCCTTCTTCTTGAGCAGAAAAATATAGACGTGCTGTTGATCTCAGAATCTTGGCTGACACCGCGCCACTGTTCATCGCTTTTCGAGTTGCCTGGTTACACTTTCGTGCGGAATGACAGGAGCCTCAGAACGAACAATGGGAGGCGTGAGTTTATGCAGGGTGGAGGTGTCGCTTGTTATATACAACATGATTTGTCCTTTCGGATTATAGCAACACCGCAAATAACGCGTCTGAATGAAACTGAGTACATGTTATTGGATTTACGGCCTGGAAGAGGGCGACGTATGCTCTTTGCGTCTGTGTACAGGCGTCTGAAGGGTGATGTTCTCACTGATTTTTTTGGCACAATCCAGGCTAGCTCGGGTCGCTTCTCAGATATTGTAATAGCGGGTGACTTGAACTCCGATATACTGGGAGACGATTACTACGCGCGCCACCTGCGGCGGTTGATTCTTGAGAATTCGATGTACCTCGCGCCTACAGGAGCAACGCACCATTGTCCGTCGGCTGATACTTGGATCGATGTGATAGTAACAAATTCAAGTGAAGTGGTACGGTCTGTGGTGTCGTCTGATACTCCATACATCAACGGCCACGATTATTTGTATATAGATTACGCTTTGAGTGAGCCATCGGTGAGGGTTTTGCCACAGATTCGTGAGTTTCGACACTTCTCGGCTGAGGATTTCTCGGCTGCGGTATCGTCCGGGTTGGCAAGGGTCGATGTGGATGATGGTGTGGACGTGGATACATTACTTGGGCACTTCCAGGAGGTATTAAGGTCGTCTCTGGATATCCATGCGCCGCTGGTGGAGAGGAGGCAGCGTCGTAGGCCGGCGCCCTGGTTTAATGCGTAACTGCGTAAGCGTTGTAGGACGCGTGATCGTGTGTATAGGATTGCTCGCCGCACCGGTGATGCTGGCTGTCTGCTGCGGTATCGGAGTCTGAGGTCGGCCCTGAAGCGAGACATAAGAGAGGCGCGAGAGGAGTATCTGCGTCGTGCCTTGGAGGGTGCACGGGAGCCATCCCAGCGATGGAGTATTCTCCGTAGATTTGGAATAGTTGGAGGCTCGCAGCGATCACCATTGCATTTTATTTCACCCGTGGTGCTGTCCCGACACTTCTCGGCGATGTTTTGTACTCACTTGCCGTGCACTGTGTGGGAGCTGGAGGGTATCTTGGGTGATGCTGGTGCCTGGCCTGACGGCTTCTCATTGGCTCCGGTGTCGTTTGTGGGCGTGTCTCAGGCGATGGCACATTGCATGGTTCGTTCACGGGGTAGAAGCTTGGATGGGCTGTCCCTCTCATATTTTCGTGGCTCTCTTGCCGCAATTATGCCGTTCCTCACCGGCCTTATCAATCGCTCGTTTGAATCTTGCAGGTATCCTGCACCTTGGCGTCGGTCTGTGATCGTGCCGCTCTCTAAGATTGCGCAACCCATTGGCCCTTCTGATGTGCGTCCTATCGCGAATATGGCGCATTTTGCGAAGGTTCTGGACGTTCTTGTGTCACGACAGGTGGTGGCTTACTTGGAGGGTCAGAGACTCCTTTCGCCCATGCAATCGGGTTTCCGGAGGGGCCATAGCACGCAATCAGCTCTACTTAAGTTGACGGAGGATGTTCGCGTTGGGATGAAGGCCGGAAAGGTCAAGATTTTGGTGCTGTTTTATTTCAGGCGTGCATTCGATTCCATCAGCCATGTGGTCCTGCTAAAGGCTATGAGCAGGATGAACTTCTCTCCGGACGCTATTAGGTGGTTCCACTCGTACTTGTCTGACCGATCGCAGGCCGTCGTTGGGCTGGATGGGGTGCAGACTGATTTTCTGCCGTGTACGTCGGGTGTGCCTCAGGGCTCTTCTTTGGGACCAATTTTATTTTTAATTGTAATAGATTCTATTTTGGCGGTGCTGTCTCATAGTACGGGAATACTTTTTGCTGATGATTTGCAGGCGTATGTGCAGTGCAGGCCTTCAGAGATTGCTGGAGCTGTGGGCAGGTTCAATGAGGATATCGGGAGGGTTGTAGCCTGGGCATCTGAGTTTGGTCTTCAGCTCCATTTTGGAAAGTTGCGTGCTATGCTTCTGACCACTTGTCAGAATTTAATGCGAATTGACGTTGACGCCATACCTCCTTTCCTGGCTGATGGGAAGGTGATTCCACTTGTTAGTTCGGTTAAGGACTTAGGGGTGACGTTGTCGAGTGACCTTTCATGGAATGCCCACGTTGCAGCAATGTGCTCAAGGGTGCATGGTGTGTTGTATCGTCTCCGGTATCGGGGTGGCACTCTGTCATCCCGACTAAGAGCTGCTCTTGCTGTGAGTCTTGTTGTTCCCCACTTCGATTATGCCTGCTTAGTCTACATGGGTCTTTCAGGGTACCTGGCCACCAAGTTCGATCGCCTGTCTAATACTGTTATTAGGTACATCCTTTAGTTGAGAAGGGATGCATCACTCTCTCAGTACTATAAAAGGCTGGGTTGGTTACGGCCAAGCTTTAGAAGGGAGTACTTTCTTGCTGTGTTTGCCTATAAACTCTTGGCCTCGGGTGAGCCTTCGTACTTGTTCAACTTACTACCCCGATTTGCGGATGGAATCCGTTGTTCAGCGCGTCGTGATCGGCCGACATTTATGATTCCCACTGCATCGCTATCATCATACGCATCAGCCTTTTCGCAGAGACTTATGCGGTTGTGGGATACTATCCCACTAAGTATTAGGCAGGTTGATTCGCTAAACGTCTTTAAGACGACTCTTTACCGTTTTTATTTAGAAAAACAGGGGAACTGACTACTAAGCACGCTTATGTTTAAGATTGTAAGCTCTACTTAGTCATTATGGCAAGACTGAAAATATTTTGTTATGATTAATTATTACTTGTCTTTCTCAAATCTAGGGCATACTGTAAATAAAACTAAAATTAAGTGCAATCTAATGTAAATTAACGAATATATATGTATGCATATGTATAGATTGCTATGTTAAATTGTCGCCGTTCAAATTAAATCAAAATCTGTAAAAATTCTGTAACTTTTGTTTAATACTGTCGAAAATATCAATACTATAAAATCTTTGTACTTCAAAAATTGCCATTCAGGTGTAATGCCCTTGGCATAAATAAATTAGCTTTCAAATCAAATTAAATCTCACTATCACTGTCTCTCGGTAACCTGCTCCTTATCCCCTTCAGTTCCTAGTCCCGGTCCTCTCTCTCTCTCTCTCTTTCTCTCTTCCTACGCACCTGGAGCGGAATCGCGCGAACACCCCCAAGATTCGGCACTCCCGAGCATGCACCCGCGACTTCCCGTAACCTGGTACTTTCTCTCTCTCTCTCTCTCTCTCACTCTCAGTCCTCTGTCTACTCTGGGACTTCGTCCAGGAGGCCTACCAGCGCTCGCGAGCCCTAGCACAACGCACAAAAAAAACGGAGGGAAGACGCACGCTACCTCTCGACTCTCTGACTCGCGGCAACGGCGTATGGCGTCCTGCTGGGCCTCGGGCTGATGGTGAGTCCGTGGAGCTAACGGTGGCAGTCCTACTCTCTCTCTCATCCTGCGGTCGCTCTCCTTCTTGTCCTGGGTTTCCTCCTCGCGGTGATGGTCTCCGACGACGGGGACACAGCAGCTTTCTCTTCTCTCTCTCTCTCGTTAGGTCAACAACTTTCTCTGGCACTTTCTCTCTCTCTCTCTCTCTCTCTCTCTCTCTCTCTCTCTCTCACGCACAAATCTCTGGCTACTATGCACGCGCGAAGGCTCTTGACTCGAGACTATGTCAGCTCGTCCCGCTGCAACCACAGCGCATACCTCTCGAATTTCTTTTTTCTCTCTGTCTCTCTCATACCCGAGGGCCGCCGCCGCGACCCGAACAGTGGTGCGCGCGCTCACGCGTATATTTTCGCTGCTGTTGATGCTGTGTCCCGCGTCGCGTCGTCCTCTTCTCCTTTTTTCCGGGAGCCAAAACAAAAAAAATAATTCCGGGAAGGTAAGCCTTTGCCAGTGAAGTCATACGCGTTGCGTCAGCGAGAGCGACATGAGCCGGGAGGCTCAATTTGCCTCGATACAAACCCTTTTCCACCCTAGGCTAGAGCACTCCCAGCTGCTCGAAAGCCAATTTGGTTCGCTTTGCCTCTCTCTCTGGCGCAACAAAAGAAGAAATGAAAGAAGATGGAAAAGTACTTACGTTGGGCTCGCGGCCAAGAGTCCAGATGCTCGGTAGCGGTGTCCTTTCCCTGAGTGGTCCCTCTCTGGTCCACGGTGTCATCTCCCCCACGGAAGGGTCTTCGATGGTAGTTGTCCGCTAGTCCTTTGGTCCTTGACTTAGTCCCGGTGGTTTACCCTCAATTTGCGTCCAATGGTCCTATTCCTATACTGCCATCTACTTTTTTAGTCCTTTGTCCTCTCCCCCTCCCACATGTCTTAGTCCGTTGCCCGTTTCGTCCAGGTGGAGGCCCCAGGCCTACTCATCGCATTCCGCTTGGAACACCCTACGGAGCACCAGCTCCCACAAGTCCTGGGAATAGCTCTGAAGACTCCCCCAAACGCGCTCTACCTGATTCATCCGCTCCCGAGGCCAGCTAGGGTGGTCCTGAGCTTGTTGCGCCCTATTCGTCTCCAGCTGACGTTCAGAAAGCGGGCGTTTCGAGGATATTACCTGGGAGAGCTGCACGGTGGTGGACACCAGAGCTACATCCCGGTTTAGCCCCTCTCCGGTATTGCGGTGTAGAGTTCCATGCCATGGGACCCATCGCAAGAGGTCTCGTGCGTCCTCGACGGAGCGATCTCGGAGGTTCGTTACCTGGTTCGAAGTGCCCCTTTCATCGCTCTGGGGGAGACGATCCCTCGAATCTCCAATCGGGGTAGAGGTCCTCCCCCGTAGGTCCTCGGCTCGGGGAGAGGGGGCGGGGTCACGTTGCCTTTCCCGGTACCGCACATAGCTAGTGCGGTAGCGAGGACATTCTGGCGCGCTCAAGTTCAATCTACCGCAGTTAATGCAGTGGATGTTAGCTTTGAGCTTGGGACACAACTTGGCCCGATGCCCCTGTTGCCAACAGTTAAAGCAGGCTCGAGGAGGTGGGTCTAAAGTGGGGTCAGTTCTGATAGGTCGCAATTTCGACAACAGCACCCCCATGGTGCGAGGCCGGTGTTCCTCTTCTGGGGCGGGATGCGCCTGTTGCAGCGTGACGGTGCTGTCCTTGGGCCGGATTGGGACACCCGCCTCCGACTACCTTGGGATTAGGTATTTTATAAGTATTAAGCGCGTTGTTTTACGCAACGCCGTTCTTTGGTGCTCTTGCACATATAGCTGATCCTAACAGACTTACTAAACCTACCTGACCTGAGACTAATGAGTCTGTTTAGTTGGGTCGAATAAGTCATCAGACTTACCAGACCTGCAGACCCAGGTTTACATAGTCTAGTAGACGTCGGGTATTCTTAACATCTCTGCCCATAATACAATACCAAGGTCACATTCTTGAACAAAAAAAATAACTGAAAAGTAAAGTTGAATTTTATGGCCAGATTAGAAGTTCAGGTTATTTAATATCCCTGCAAAGAGGTTATGTTATAAGTTGATATGCTGTTATTTCAGAGTGGGCTTTCAGCCTAACGTAACTACAACAGCACATAAAAGCTCACTTGGAATCGTATAAGCTTCAAAGCTACCGTAGCAAAAATAGACTGGCTTATATTCGCATTTAAATTCCATGAAAACAATGAATTGGTGGCCATATCGAATCCGCCATGTTGATTTCAGATAACCTAACACTAATGTTGATATCAGCGATCTACAAAGTTAATTGCATAAATGAAAATGTATTGTTACTATTCTTACGGATTGATGAATCGACGAAATTTGAAATCTGACGTGAATTCGTACAATCAGACTTTCATGAATTTTTTGCTCTAAATACATGCATTTAATCAAAAATGCACAAAATACAATTTTTTCTTAGAATCAAACGAGAATTACGATACGATTTTTTTTAGAGTTATTTTTGAATATTTTCAAAAACCGTCCGCATTATTGGATTAGCCATTTTAAATTCCGAAAGTTAAACTGCACACTCATCATTGGCAGCCTTCATGAATCCTAATAAGTTTTTTATCAGATTGCAAAAATTTAAAACCCAATCGAAAAAGCGTCAAATTTGGTGACTATAATATTCAGCGCCACCTAGCGCCTGTTCCCGTTTCAAGCCCACTACGCAAAGAAATCACGGAAGTAGAATTAGTTATAAAGTTGAAAAAAAAAGTTAAAAGAAAATCGTGTTTTACTTTGCAAAAAAAATTATTTAAGCTTAAAAGCCTAAAAAATAAGGGTCCCATAACCTAAATCTTTAAATAAATGTTTTTAACCGATTCTACGTCAGAAAATCTACAAAATGTGGCTCTTTTAAATTTTTTTTTCTTAGCAAAATAATTGGAAAGAATTGGGTCTAAGAAAATATTTTAAATTTGTGACCGTCACTGACGGCTTTGGTGTCAGTAAAAATTATAAAAAAATTAGAGTAATGATTTCTCACAAAGGACTATCGATTCCTATGGATTTTGGCCTAAACTATTTTTTGACCGTTTCACTTGCCGTGGAATGCCCCATATATATATATATATATATCTTCCTATATTATATAGTAAACTCAGTTAGGCATTCCACAAAAACCCTTCACCGCCCACCATTTGCCCCCTACCACCCCCTCACCAACCCTCCACAAAATAAGGTAAAAATCCGTTATTTTCTTGCTCATTTTGACATATTGTAGTTTTCCTCAAAACCCCCACAGCCTCCCACCAACCCCCCACACATTTTTTAATGGCCCCTCCACCGCCCCGCCACTGACCTATCACAAAATATTATATGAATAGTATAGAAGTATGGTATAAGTCTTTATTTAAGCCAGGGGGTTCAACCACGTATGGCTTCATGGGATAATAACATTGTATGTTTTAATATTTAATCAAATAGTAACAGATTACTGCACAATACTATAATCAGATAAACTTAAATACAATCGATTGTATTTCGATTTACTGGATCCCTTGGTTTCTTTGTAAGCATAAAGTTTTTGGTGGGCTGACTTTTTTTGTTAGCATTTTGTAACGTTGCATTTTGCCAGCCCTGTCAATGTGTTAAAGTCTATTACCACATTCCTACCAAATCACATGAAAATATTGTATAGTACTTTTTCTCAAAACATCCAACATTTCCCGAACTACCCCCTATGGCCCTCCCACTGACCCCCACGAATTTTTTCATGGCCCCCACCGCCTCCCCACACCACTTTTTTGGATCCTGACCGTGATCATACCGTCTTTACCTATCTTTGGACAAAAAAGTCTTATTGCCATGATTTATTTCATCGTCAAGAAGAAATTAAAAGTCATAAATTTATTCATAGGGGGTTGTTGCGCAAAACATCATTATTTATACTACTGAGTACGTTTATAAACCAATTTATATGGAGTTAACAATATTTTGAAACCAAATAATATATACACATGGATTGGTGCGCATAATTATTATATCATTATCACTTATATAGTCCTTTATAACACAATTTTTCTTTTTACGTACATAAACTTAAGCTAAATTTAGAGTATCATTAATATAAACAATGAAAGTTTTGCATCACTTTATGAGTCAGCTTATAAAGCCAGATAAAACCACGAAGACTTAAGTCCATTTCTATTTTGTTTTAAATTAATGCTGAAATTGGTACAATAGATAAACACGATATACATTCATGATATGTATTATTAATTAATCAATTTTACCTATACATAAGAAAATAATAATTAAATCATGTTATAAATATTAGATACATTATTATATTCAAAAATTTCTTTCCAAACTATCTCTAAATTGTTTTCTCTATCGACTTGAACAAAAATTCCATTTTTATTTTTGCATCTTGATAAAGCCACGTACAATTGACCATGAGAAAATAAAGGTTTTTTTAAGTATAATCCCAAATTATCAAAACTTTGACCTTGAGACTTATTTATAGTCATAGCAAATGCTACAACTAATGGGAATTGTTTTCTATATAAAATAAAAGGTAATGATGAAGTATTTCCAATTTTTATTGTAATTCTTGGAATAAAAACTTAATTACCAATTTTTTCTCCAGTTACTATTTTGCCTTCTACGTTATACTTCAGTAATTTAGTAATTCACAATCGTGTACCGTTACATAATCCGTCTGATATACTCAAATTTCGAATTAACATTTCTATTGTACCTATTTTTAATTTAAGTTCATGAGGTGGCAAGCCTTCACGAATGTTGTTCAACATTTCTACGGGACAATTTATATAAATATTATCATTTGATCTATCAACACCTTTATATGTTGCAGTATCGATGCTCTAATAAGTTTTAGTTTCTCCATGTAATTTACCTAAAATCTTATTGTTTTAAAAAAAAATATACTAATTATGTGAAGTAAGTATCATTTAATTGTCAATACAGTTGCTGTAATTACCAAAAATTTTGGTACAGACATCATCTGTTATCCAAAATTTAGGAATGTTAAATGTTTTTATGTCCCCTTCTCCAATTCTTAACAATAATTTTGAAAATTCGTTATTACTAGAACGGATATTATTTTGTAATCTTAAAGTTTTAAAAGAGTTCCATAAAAATGATGATTTAATAGTTTCTTCTATTATTATAGTTTTATTACCGTTTTTTATAACTGAAAGGATGTGTCAAAAATCTCCTCCTAATACTATTAATTTATCACGAAAGCAAAGTTTTGTATTACACAAGTCTCTTAACGTTCTATCAACGATTTTTAGAGCTTTTTTCGGAATCATAGACTCTTCGTCCCATATAATTAAATCAACTTTCCTTATCATTTTGTTTTTTTAGTTTCAAATTCTAAAAATACACTCTCAATATTATCTAAATCGTACGGTGAACGAAAAGTTCTATGACTGGTCATACCTTTTGGTAGTAATACAGATGCAATTCCTGTCCAAGCCATTGACAAAATATTTTAACCTCTAGAAATGAAGTAATAAATGAGTGTCTTATATAAGTAGGTTTTTCCGGATCCACCAGGACCATCTATGAAATATACTTTTTCATCTTGTTCATAAATAGTTTTGAAAATTTTTCTTTGATCTTCATTTAAATTTCTGTACATTATATCGAACATTTTTTTACTGAAAGATATTTCCTCAATATTGCAATTATTTATATAGTTGCTAATGGTTGGTGTCGGTAAACTGAAAGATTCACATGATTTTCCTTCCGATACCAAAATTTGATTAATATGTAGAAGAGCACAATTATTATTATTATCAAAGTCTTCCGTAAAATATTTTTTATATTCATTCCATATTTTATCTCCTTGAATGTTTTCTGAAATCAAAAACCAAGCAAAAAATTGTCTTAACTGGTATGAAAACATAATTGTTTTGGCTTCTTTAAAAATATTGTCGATTTCAGGATCATGTTCTATTAAACCCATTGCAATTGCAGTATCCCTGAAATTTTTATATGTTATTCCATTATGTTTTTTAACGTCTTCAAACGATGTAGCCCCATGTAATTTATTTAAAATAAGTTTTAAAAAAAAGCGTTCATGATCTTTTGGAATTACTATGTTTAATCTACCTATAGCAATATTTTTCATTGTAACTTTCCTTTTTTCCCAAATTTTAAGTTTATTGTCAAAAATGTAATGTTCTGGAATGTCAACATATTATAGTGATTATGCAAAATCATCTACTTTATTTAATTTAAACCAAGCTGTAAGGGGTGTTTATAATTTTTTATTACATTTTTTATATTATTTTCTTCAATTATGAGTTTTTGTTTATTTTCAAGATGAACAGCTAGATTTACAACTGTATGACTTCTACCACAAATTGGATATTCTTGAAGTCTCCAAGCTGCTTCCATTGGACTTACATATCTAGCATCTAAGTAACTACTAATTGTACTTTGTATTGATACTGCTTTGTATTGATGCACAATAGTCGGAAGTTGGGGGGTTGGCGCGCAGTGCGCGCAGGGGGGCATGAGCCCCACTAGTGTATATATATATAAATATATATAGTCTCTTTATGGTTACTATGGGTTACGTTGTATCGCATTTCCCCTCCTCTTTTCTTGATACCAAATACAAGAGAGGTCGTGTCTGCAGATTACGGCTGCCTGGCGATTCGCCTGTATCTGAAGATATCGCGTTATAGGCTTTGTGCAGAGACACCAGCGCCAACTTGTGTCTAAATGGTGAGTCCGCGTGATAACGAGAATACACGGAGTGGCATGGTAGCATAAAGTAAATAATTTTTTTGATTTATTGCATTAAAAATATTTATTTTATCTTGTTTTTTGTAAGTTTCAACAAATATTCGTCTTAATAAATCATATAACAGTATTAACATTTAAAATTTAATAAATCTTGAAAAAAATTCTGTTTGATTACTGATTCTTCTTTTTTTATCAACAGTATGCTAATAAAAAAATAAATTACTATCTCACATAATTAAATTCAACTCCATGATTAGAGTGTATCGTAGGTATGTATTACATCATTAGATATTAACTAAACGTCTCTTTTAAAAAAAAATATTGAAATATTTTTCATTCTACTACACCTAATCTGTTGGTTGATTCACCACATACATGTTATGATAGAGCTGGTGTAAACACAAGTCACGTTTAACAAATAAGAATTTGTAGTATTTAGTACTAAAGCAGTTGTATATTTAATAACCAACTCTATTGCTCAAACAAATTTCAGCCACAATAGAATTAAACTAGATCTAATTGTTAATATATCTGTATATTTATTTTATTTTACAGTGCACATTATTTTACAGTCTTTTCACTTCCCTGACATAGTTTTCGATTTGTTTCATTGACAATATTTTTAGTCGTTTTTCAATTTTTCGTTGTCTTCTTTTTTTTTACTATTTTTTAATATTTGTCCCGTACAGAAGGTTTTCAAAATATTTTTATGTCTCCACTCTGTGAATTGACAATTTTTTTTTTTCATTCAGCACCTACTTTTTTAGATATTTCTCCAAAAAAAATTTCTGTTTTTTTTACATTAACAGCACTACTTCCTTATTTTATTTTTTTTGTCTTACTTCGGCTCACTTCTATTATGCATTAACTTTTTTTATATGCATTATTTGTTACTAAATATTTACATTTCATTTATCCGTTGTTTCATCTTTTTTTTTTTATCAAATTATATTACCTCCATCATTTTACCCCTGTTCCACAGTAGATCTGAGGAGTTCTTTAAACTTTCTGACATTGTGGCACATTTCAAAATTTATTTTTTCCTTTTATAATTCTCTATATATCAAAATAGTTCAATTCTCTCCTATGTTGCGTCCTAATTTATCTATTTTGTTGAACCATTATTTTGTTACTTTCCTCCTTGCTATCCCACATAACCATTTGCACTTTAGCTTTTCCTTTTTAACTTTACGCAATATCTCATTAATAACAATACATTACTTTGTATTTATTGTTTCCGTCCTGTAACGAGGCAAATTAAGCCTCCCAGCTCATGTCGCTCTCGCTGACGCAACGCGTATGACGTCACTGGCAAAGGCTTACCTTCCCGGAATTATTTTTTTTGTTTTTGCTCCTGGAAAAAGGTAGAAGAGGACGACACGACGCGGGACACAGCAGCAACAGCGGCAAAAATATACGCGTAAGCGCGCGCACCACTGTTCGGATCGCGGTGACGGCTCCCGGGTATGAGAGAGAGAGAGAGAGAGAGAGAGAGAGAAAATAGAAAAGTCGAGAGGTACGCGCTGTGGTTGAAGCGGGACAGGATGACCCAGTCTCGAGTCAAGAGCCTTCGCGCGCGCATAGTAGCCAGAGATTTTTGCGCGAAAGAGAGAGAGAGAGAGAGAGAGAGAAAGTGCGAGAGAAAGTTGTTGACCTAACGAGAGAGAGAGAGAAAAGAAAGCTGCTTTGTCCCCATCGTCGGAGACCATTACCGCGAGGAGGAGACCCAGGACGAAAAGGAGAGTGACCGCAGGACGAGAGAGAGAGAGAGAGAAAGAGAGTAGAACCGCCGCCGTTAGCTCCACGGACTCACCCGCAGCCCGAGACCTAGCAGGACGCCATACGCCATTGCCGCGAGTCAGAGAGCCAGGAGGTAGCGTGTGTCTTCCCTCCGTTTTTTTTGTGCGTCGTGCTAGGGCTCGCAAGCGCCGGTAGGCCTCCTGGACAAAGTCCCAGAGTAGACAGAGGACTGAGAGTGAGAGAGAGAGAAAGAACCAGGTTACGAGAAGTCGCGGGTGCATGCTCGGGAGTACCAAATCTTGTGGGTGTTCACGCAATTTCGCTCCAGGTGCATAGGAAGAGAGAGAGAGAGAGAAGGCCAGGACTTTTTTTTTCATATATATATATATATATATATATATATATATATATGTATATATATACATATGGCATTCCACGTCAAGTGAAACGGTCAAAAAATAGTTTAGGCCAAAATCCATGGGAATCGATAGTCCTTCGTGAGAAATCATTACTCTAATTTTTTCATAATTTTTACTGACACCAAAGCCGTCAGTGACGGTCACAAATTTAAAATATTTTCTTAGACCCAATTCTTTCCAATTATTTTGCTAAGAAAAAAAAATTTAAAAAAAGAGCCACATTTTGTAGATTTTTTGACGTAAAATTGTTTAAAAATATTTTTTTTAAGATTTAGGTTATGGGACCCTCATTTTTTAGGCTTTTAAGCTTAAATAATTTTTTTTGCAAAGTATAACACGATTTCCTTTTAACTTTTTTTTTCAACTTTCTAACAAATTCTATTTTCGTGATTTCTTTGCGTAGTGGGCTTAAAACGGGAACAGGCGCTAGGTGGCGCTGAATGTTATGGTCACCAAATTTGACGCTTTTTCGATTGGGTTTTAAATTTTTGCAATCTGATAAAAATTTTATTAGGATCCATGAAGGCTGCCAATGATGAGTGTGCAGTTTAACTTTCGGAATTCAAAATGGCTAATCCAATAATGCGGACGGTTTTTGAAAATATTCAAAAATAACTCTAAAAAAAATCGTATCGTAATTCTCGTTTAATTCTAAGAAAAAATTGTATTTTGTGCATTTTTGATTAAATGCATGTATTTAGAGCAAAAAATTCATGAAAGTCTGATTGTACGAATTCACGTCAGATTTCAAATTTCGTCGATTCATCAATCCGTGAGAATAATAACAATACATTTTCATTTATGCAATTAACTTTGTAGATCGCTGATATCAACATTAGTGTTAGGTTATCTGAAATCAACATGGCGGATTCGATATGGCCACCAATTCATTGTTTTCATGGAATTTAAATGCGAATATAAGCCAGTCTATTTTTGCTATGGTAGCTTTGAAGCTTATACGATTCCAAGTGAGCTTTTATGTGCTGTTGTAGTTACGTTAGGCTGAAAGCCCACTTTGAAATAACAGCATATCAACTTATAACATAACCTCTTTGCAGGGATATTAAATAACCTGAACTTCTAATCTGGCCATAAAATTCAACTTTACTTTTCAGTTATTTTTTTTGTTCAAGAATGTGACCTCGGTATTATATTATGGGCAGAGATGTTAAGAATACCCGACGTCTACTAGATTATTTAAACCTGGGTCTGCAGGTCTGGTAAGTCTGATGACTTATCCGACCCAACTAAACAGACTCATCAGTCTCAGGTCAGGTAGGTTCAGTAAGTCTGTTAGGATCAGCTATATGTGCAAGAGCACTAAAGAACGGCGTTACGTAAAACAACGCGCTTAATACTTATAAAATACCTAATCCCAAGGTAGTTAACTTGATGCGCTAATCAAATGAATCTCGAGCTACGTAACCTAATACGTTTAATAGATAACAAATAGACAAATCCCAATTATTTAACTTAATAACCCACTAGACGTTAACCTGATAACCAAGGGAACAACAAGTCATATAAGTGCGTTGGGCTAAAGTTGCTTGGGACTACTTTTTTTGCTCGTTATTCACATTTTCCTATTATATATATATCAATAGTATATATCTTCTTGTATTACATAGTTATCTCACTGGGACATTTAACACAACCCCCCACAGCCCTCCACTTCCCCCATTAACCACCCACCGTCCCCCCCACAAAATAAGGTAAAAATCTGTCATTTTTTCCCTTATTTTGACATATCGCAGTTTTTTTCGAAACCCCTTACTGCCGCCTAAAACCCCCTACCGCCCCCCGCCGCGGCCGTCTGCCGCACTTTTTTTGGAAACCGTGGATCACATCGTATTTGTCGTATTTCTTGGACCTTGATGTGTATACAGATGTGTACGTGTCGTATATGGATTAGTCTATTATTTTTAATCTGCTTTAATGTTAAATTACTTTGAGACAAAACTGTCTTATCGCCACAATTTATCTTATCGTCAAGATAAATTTAAAGTCATAATTGAGTTATCGGGAATCATTGCACGAAGCATCATTATTATTAAAAAATAAAATTATAAAGTTAACTGTTATATTAAAGAGTGAACTGTGTGGGGTATCCAAGCAACGTTCCACCTTATAAAACCCTTTATATTGGGAGTCTTAAGATTATTTAGTCATTCATGTTTTACTCAGAGTCTTTAAAAAAAAGTATAATTTAATATATCATAAAAATAATATGTCATACATACTTTTGTAACGTAAAAATGTTTATTTGTAAGGAATGTTAATTAATAAGAACATGTTTTGTTTCTTACAATATATTTTGTTTTCATCTATTCTTCCACACCACCGGTAAAAAGATGGACTTTATACATACGAATAATTCATAACCATATTATTTATAAAACTGGATACGACCAAAAATCAATTTATGTCAATTGTATTTCCATTTATTTGTAAGTATAAGGTTTTTGGTGCTTTAAGCTTTTTTTTTGTTAGCATTTATGATAAACTATTTGTAAAATTTTTATGTGTATGTATTATATTACTTGATATACGAATGAATAATACAAATATAAACAAAAATTTAAATAACATTTAGTTTGTCATTAATACAAATTGTGGAAGTTTCGCATTAAGATTACTTATTTTATGTGTCAACTTATAAAGCCCTAACAAACCACGAAGACTTAAGTCTATTCCTATTCTGTTTTAAATCAATATTGAAATTGGTACAATTAGTACAGTTGGTACAACATAATATAGATTTAGGGGATGTATTAGGTAATAAATTATGTCCATTTATGTAGGAATATCAAAATCATGTTGTTATTATTAGATACATTATTACTTACAATCAAAAACTTTTTTCCTAACTCTATTTTCAATATCTAAAATGTTTTCTCTATCGATTTAAATGAAAATTCCATTTTTATTTTTGCATCTTGATAAAGCCACGTATAATTGACCATTAAAAAATAGAGGTTTTTTCAAGTTTAATCCTACATTATCCAAACTTTGACCTTAAGACTTGTTTATAGTCATAGCAAACGCTACAACTAATAGGAATTGTTTTCTATATAAAATAATGGGTAATGATAAAGTATTTCCAGTATTTTATGTAATTTTAGAAATAATAACTTTATTACTAATTTTTTTTCCCTTGATTATTTCGCCTTCTATGTTTTAGTTCAACAATTTACTAATTCGCAATCGTGTACTGCAAGGGGGCACTTCTATTACCTAGAATTTATAATACACGCTTTACATTTATATTTACATTCTTCTATTTATTATATTTTCTTGTAATAAAAAATCCGTCTAATAGACAATTCAATAGTACACATTTTTTCTATATATACATATATTTTATTTTATAAAAAATTCCTATTTGAAAATTCAAATTTGAACGCCGCGCGCGGGAAATGTGCGTCTAGTACGTTAAGAAAACGCTAGAGCGCGTTCACCCAAAGAAGGAAAAACCTGCTACTCAAAAGGAAATAACGTTAGCATAAAAGACACCATTGCGCAATGAAAAGAGTTCCTCTTCCAGCGAGCCTGGGACGCGGTATATCCGTTGCTCACCCAGACCTGGAACTTTCCCGTGCACCGGTACAATACCGCGACGAGCACGAAGGGAGAGAAAGAGACGAAGTACGAAGGCCGGTAGCTGAAAAGTAAGTGTGTACACCACCAACAATGTAACACTTCCACTAACCGGTACCTACTTGGACTTTCGGTACTCGACCGCTTTAAGCGTGGAGACGACGCATCCCCAAGTAGTCGAGGCACTAGGGTTAGCGACCACGTTCTTAGGCGAAGTTCCTGGGTTGGTGACTTGAGCAGTGCTCAAGACACCCAAGGGCCCTGAGAACGACCTAACCTTACGTGACTTGGTCGGATAGGTAGTTACCTAACACTTACTTTCCGCGGTTGTAATAAAAATTCGCATTAGTCTAACCTAACGTGTTTAAGCAGAGATATTAGGGAGGGAAAATTCAAATTGTCATTTATGTAAAATTCTCTATTAAAAGGGCGGATAAATTCTAAGTAAATTATCGAGTATATAATATATTGTTTTTTATTATTAACGTAAATAATTGCGATCACTCAAATACAATTAATACATGTAAAAATTTAAGATAAAATTTCCTTAGAATCATATGATTGAATAAATATAAGATAATTAAAAATAAATTGATTGTACTTATTTAAGCAAACCTTCCCCTCCACATAAGATTGCGAGTTCCTTTTTATAGTTTAAGATAAAAACTTGAAAAATAGCTGTTAAGATTTGAAATCGTTTAATAAACTGAGAATATTATCTGGACCCCAAAAAGGGACAGGAATAAAATAAAAAAGATATTAGATTAGAAAAATATTGAATAAGTTGAAAAAGATATTAAAATATTAAATTATTAAATTAAGGAAATATTCAGGAGAACTCAATAAAGTAATAATCAATAAACAATTGCTGTGTATGGTGCAGGAATTAATTAACTATTTAACAGATAAATTTTGAAACTTGATAATAAATATTTTTAAGTATTGTATATAATCGGCAATTTGAGCAATTTCGCTCTTTTACACAGGGCCACGAACCCGCCCTCCGACATATAAACACAATCATTGTTTGTATGTTGGTTCCTAATCTTAGAGTTTCCTCGGTACAGATAATATTCTTAGCCGATTGTTACCACCACAAATTAACCGGGGTTATACTCAAAGAAAGGGAAGTCGTAAATGGTACCCCTGGTGGGACACGCAATTGTAAGAGAGAGTGTTCAAATAGGTGCAAAAAAAATTTATATTAGTTTCCCCGCAATATGTTGTAGATGCCAAAATCCAAGGCAAATAATAAGCCAACTGCGTACTCTGGGCTCCATTATCAGGCAATAGTGCGACGAATTGAGGAGCTCGAGAGAGAAAACGCTACACAAAAACAACAACTACTAGAACTCGAAGCACAAATCACACACATATATTCCCTAGAGCCAGTCATAGATACTATTAACAGAAATATAAATAAATTAAAATTAGTCCGACAAAAAGACCTTACCTAAATAACTAACGAACTCAACAAATTTTATTTAACTGATTGTAATTTTAACAGATACTATACCTTCCTTGATTCGGAAATTACACATATTTATAAAAAAACTCCCGAATCATCGAGCACTACGGGATTTTCCAAACGAATTTGAATCGGTAGAGAATTTGAAAAGTGATCATAAAGTCACAGAAAAGTTTAGTACCACTTTGGCTTGTATTATATTATAAATAAACACATTATTAAATTTTATTAAAAGTTTTGTATTATTTGTTTCCCTTAAAAATGGTTAAAACACGACGAGGGGGCAATAATGAAGAAACACAACAAGTAACGGCTCAGATCCACGGGGAAAACGAAGATAACTTAAGTGGAATTTTTCCATTAGAGGAGTCACCTCAGCCAAATACAGTGGGTGGAAATGATGGAAATATTTTCGAGGTCATAGGGGTCCAAAAGCAGCTAATGGCTGAAATCCTACCTCTCAACCCCGAGAATAATTCGGAACAAATTATTGACAAAGTAAATAAAGTCATCTCACAAACGAACACACTGAAAGAACAATCGATGCGACTTAAACATACGTACGATGCACTGGAGACCCATATAGAACGACTCACACAAACACAAAATCAAATACGTACTCAAAACGCACAACGTCAGGCAGAACTTATAAGACAATCAGAAATACTCGACAACTTAAATAAACAATTCGATCAACTTGCACTAAACATAGGGAAAACAACACAAACATTCCAAAAACTCAATCAAACAGTCACGGCACAAACTCAAGCCATAGTCAATTTAGAACAGGAAGATGATCGCATTTACGAGGCTATCGCCCAACACAAAAAAGACGTGGAATCGATCATCACCCGAAAATTAAATAACGTACAAGGCAGAGGAGTTTCTCAATTGAAAGTAGATTTACCCACTTTTAGCGCAGCTGCAAGTGATCGACCAATCAAATTCCTTAAAGCCTTAAAAACTTACATTGAAATAACTTCCATAGAAACTGACACGATTAAATTAGTATTATCTCAAGCATTAAAAGGCCCGGCACTTGATTGATTTGAGCACATCGAAGAAAGAATAAATTCCATGAATGATTTTGAAACTTTATTTTTGAATAAATATTGGAACGCGACGGTACAAGCTAAAGTTCGTCGAGCGCTCGAATGGAATGCATACGAAGCCCTAAATAATATGAGCCGTAGTGAATACGTGTTAAATTTGTATAGTTACGTGAAAATGTTATCAGCACCACCCACTGAAGCGGAGGCCGTTGAGAAATTCGCAAATCATTTTGACGAAGTCATACAACAGTCTATAATTCTTCGGGGAATCAACAAAATTGACGATCTCATAAAACTCTTAGATTCTATGGATGCAGTAGGCGCGTTAAATAGCTCGATTACGATTCGAGAAAATTCATACATAGATTCCGGGAGACAAATAAACTCAAGCCCTACGCGGAATCATAGCAACTTCCGAGCCTCAACACCAAACCCACCCAATAGCAATTGGCGTGACCGCGGTAACAATACAAGTAATACCACCTTAAACCGAAATACGAACTCAGGCCAACAAACCAACAACAACAATAATAGTTCCAATCGACCATACGTAGAAAGACCACAAAGTAGCTCATACAATCGAGGGACCCAGGGAACTCAAATAAATTTAATTGAAGAGATCCCAAATCAGGAAAACGAATAGACGTTGTATCCCAAACCCCTAAAGATTATCAAACCTACACTTCATGGGATACAACGATCAGAGGGGACATTACAAAGACAAGTATATTAAAAAATTATGAATCCAAGTCCGAACAAAAAAATAACATAAACACCTTACACACTACCACGCTACCATATGGAAAGAAAAATTTAAAAATAATGTCGAAAATTAACAATAATCAAGGGAATCTACTTATCAAGGCTCAAGAATGTTTAATACCCCGTACATATACAGTTTTGGTTCCATTTGATAACCAGCTTGAAAAAAAAGTGACTGAGGAGAATAAGTCTAACATTGTTACAAATGCATCCCATTCCTACTCAATTTGCCATAAAAATCAAATAAAAAGTTGTTCAGTAGTCAAACCAGAAATACATACAGTATTCGAAGATTTAAGACAGACACTGCTAGAAGAACCACACAGCAAAAATCTGTTGACCAATAAAGCTTTTGTATGCCCGGAAATAAATTTTGAAATTCAAAGGGTTAAGCTGGAGGCATTAATAGATACGGGGAGTAAATTACTAAGTACATTTGAATACATTTATGAGAAAAATAACGACGCACGGAAAATTTTCCCTACTCTTCCGGTAATTAAGTTTCCAACATGTAGATTTATTGGTAAAATTTTTCTTGAAGCTAAGAAACAATCCAAGGCTGAAGTAAAAATAAATACTAGTAAAATCGCACTCAGAGCCATCTCATGCGATGGTAATGAAAGAGTAATATACGTTGCAAATAGATCAATACAGGGGGCAGAGAAAAATTATTCTACCACAGAGATCAAAGTATTAGCAATCGTTTCGATATTACACCAATTTCCTTCGTATATATTGGATTACAGTTTTAAAACATCATTAATCAAGAGGAGTAAAACCGTGGTAGCCATTTCGTTAAACCGACACATCAATCAAAAGGACCGAAAAAGTACCGAGGATTTCAATACATTAAAAATATTGGCAAGAAAACCAAACGATAATATACCTGAACAATCAAAATCGACATCTAACGTACGATCAAACGATGAAAAACGGCACATAACCAAACAAAACATAATAAATGGACAGGAATATAATCGGTATAAACTAAAAGGGACAATCCTGTATAAATAATGTAACCATAAAAAGAAAATTCTTCTGCAAACGTGCCTCGAAAAGGAGCCCATTACCTCTAAAGAAAAAGTTCCTGCTGGTTAAAAAAATGAGACATCTAAAAGGAAATGATGTTAATAATAACTAACAAAACTTATTCCACGAAGCTAATTTGTTTAAAAAAAATTTTTTTTCATTTTCACAAATTAGAGGAAGCAGATGCAAGGGGGCACTTCTATTACCTAGAATTTATAATACACGCTTTACATTTATATTTACATTCTTCTATTTATTATATTTTCTTGTAATAAAAAATCCGTCTAATAGACAATTCAATAGTACACATTTTTTCTATATATACATATATTTCATTTTATAAAAAATTCCTATTTGAAAATTCAAATTTGAACGCCGCGCGCGGGGAATGTGCGTCTAGTACGTTAAGAAAACGCTAGAGCGCGTTCACCCAAAGAAGGGAAAACCTGCTACTCAAAAGGAAATAACGTTAGCATAAAAGACACCATTGCGCAATGAAAAGAGTTCCTCTTCCAGCGAGCCTGGGACGCGGTATATCCGTTGCTCACCCAGACCTGGAACTTTCCCGTGCACCGGTACAATACCGCGACGAGCACGAAGGGAGAGAAAGAGACGAAGTACGAAGGCCGGTAGCTGAAAAGTAAGTGTGTACTCCACCAACAAGGTAACACTTCCACTAACAGGTACCTACTTGGACTTTCGGTGCTCGACCGCTTTAAGCGTGGAGACGACGCATCCCCAAGTAGTCGAGGCACTAGGGTTAGCGACCACGTTCTTAGGCGAAGTTCCTGGGTTGGTGACTTGAGCAGTGCTCAAGACACCCAAGGGCCCTGAGAACGACCTAACCTTACGTGACTTGGTCGGATAGGTAGTTACCTAACACTTACTTTCCGCGGTTGTAATAAAAATTCGCATTAGTCTAACCTAACGTGTTTAAGCAGAGATATTAAGGAGGGAAAATTCAAATTGTCATTTATGTAAAATTCTCTATTAAAAGGGCGGATAAATTTTAAGTAAATTATCGAGTATATTATATATTGTTTTTTATTATTAACGTAAATAATTGCGATCACTCAAATACAATTAATACATGTAAAAATTTAAGATAAAATTTCCTTAGAATCATATGATTGAATGAATATAATATAATTAAAAATAAATTGATTGTACTTATTTAAGGAAACCTTCCCCTCCACCTATGATTGCAAGTTCCTTTTACATAGTTTAAGATAAAAACTAGAAAAATAGCTGTTAAGATTTAAAATCGTTTAATAAACTGAGAATATTATCTGGACCCCAAAAAGGGACAGGAATAAAATAAAAAAGATATTAGATTAGAAAAATATTGAATAAGTTGAAAAAGATATTAAAATATTAAATTATTAAATTAAGGAAATATTCAGGAGAACTCAATAAAGTAATAATCAATAAACAATTGCTGTATATGGTGCAGGAATTAATTGATTATTCAACAGATAAATTTTGAAACTTGATAATAAATATTTTTAAGTATTGTATATAATCGGCAATTTGAGCAATTTCGCTCTTTTACACAGGGCCACGAACCCGCCCTCCGACATATAAACACAATCATTGTTTGTATGTTGGTTCCTAATCTTAGAGTTTCCTCGGTACAGATAATATTCTTAGCCGATTGTTACCACCACAAATTAACCGGGGTTATACTCAAAGAAAGGGAAGTCGTAGTACCGTTACGTAATCCGTCTGATGTACTCAAATTTTGAATTAACATTGCCATTGTACCTATTTTTAATTTAAGTTCATGAGATAGCAAGCCTTCACGAACATTGTTTAACATTTCTACGGAAAAATTTATATAAATATTATCATCTGATTAATCAACACCTTTATAGGTTGCAGTATCGATGCTGTAATAAGTTTTTGTTGTTTTTGTTGTTTTAAAATTTTGTTGTTTAAAAAAAAGTATATTCATTATGTGAAATTAGTATTACGTTATTACCAAAACAGTTGTTGTAATTATTAAATATTTTAGTACACACATCATTTGTTATCCAGTATTTAGGAGTGTTAAATGTTTTTATGTCCCCTTCTCCAATTCTTAACAATAATTTCAAAAATTCTTTATCACTACAACGAAATATTGGTTTGTTATCTTAAAATTTTGAAATACTTTTATAAAAATGCTGATTTAATAGTTTCTTCTGTTATCGTAGTTCTATTACCGTTTTTATAACTAGAAGGATTTGTCAAAAATCTCCTCTTAATACTATTAATTTATTACCAAAGCAAAGTTTTGTATTACACAAGTCTCTCAACGTACTATCAACGATTTTTAGAGCTTTTTTCGGAATTATAGACTCCTCGTCCCATATAATTAAATTAACTTTCCTTATCATTTTGTTTTTTTAGTTTTAAATTCTAAAAATACACTCTCAATATTATCTAAATCGTACGGTGAACGGAAAGTTCTATGACTGGTCATACCTTTTGGTAGTAATACAGATTCAATTCCTGTCTAAGCCATTAACAAAATATTTTTACCTCTAGAAAGGAAATAATAAATGAGTTTTTTGTATAAGTAGGTTTTTCCGGATCTTCCAGGACCATCTATGAAATATACTTTGTCTTTTTCTTCACAAATAGTTAAAAAAAATTTTTTTTGATCTTATTTAAATTTATGTACATTATATCAAACATTTTTTCTCCAAACATAACGAAAAGTTTTAAAAAAAACTCTCCACGTACCACAATAGTACCTTCTGCATGGTGTGGAAATTTACTGATAAATGTACAACTAATGCTTAACCATGTAGATCAAAAACTCCTTTTCTTCACGAAATTTTGGGCACCAACCTCTCCCCACTGACAGATAAAATTTAAAGACTTTTTTTTCAAGTTAGAACAGTAGGGGGTCAGCACGCGGAGCGCGCAGGGGGGCGAAGCCCCACTAGTATATATATATATATATATATATTTATCCTTCTATATTACATAATTAATTTTTTTTATTTTGATGGAGCGCGGAGAGGAAAATCTTCATAGACACCCCAGCTAATCAATCCGGTGGTAGTGCCGGATTCACCCGTTGTGCCTACCGACTAAAAACTAACATTTCCGCATGGGACAGGTCTGTGAGGACCACTCCCCTAGAAGACAAAAACGCATAAGAGGAGAAAGAAGGAAAAGAACGGAGAATTTCAGAGGCCAGCTCGGTCCTAAAGGGATGAGAGGAGGAGCACTTACGCATTTGGGCGAAGCTCGAATTTTGGCTTGCGCCGAAATAGAGATTACATAGTTAAATGTGTGGGGCATTCCACGTAACCCCTCACTACCTCACAAAAGATCTCCCTCTCACAAATTAAGAAAAAGTTCGTCTTCTTTTTAAGTTATTTTAACCCAATAATATAATGGATCAAGCCCCTCCACTTCCTCTTCACCACCCCTCCACTGACACCTCATTGCCCCTCTACACAATTTCTCTTTTCTCCCCCCTCTGCTCCACCACACGATTCTTCTACTGCTTTAATGCACTTTCACTGCAGGTAAAAAAAGATAAATAATAAACAAGCCTGTACTAAACACATATACTAAAAAGATAGTTTTAGTAACAATACAGGGGCGCTCCCTGTAATGAGATTAGTGAGTAAAAATGTTTTCTTATAATGTAAAATATTGAACAAAAAAGTCAAAAATTTCAGCTATGTATTTAATAATTTATAGGTCAATAAGCTTACTTTGGTGTGAATGTTGCCTATATGTTTTTGAGACTATAGAAAAATTAAAAGTTTATACAAAAAAAAAAAAAAATTTTGAATGTAGTGTATGCAATATGGTAATAAAAAAAAAAGATTGCGTACGCTACGTAAGAGAGCAGATGTGCGGTAAAGTTATACGTTGGCTTATCTGTGATTGAGACGTGTGTGTGTGTATGTGTGCGCGCGCGCGCGTGCATGCGGGCGAGTGTGTGTGTATTTTTCTGCCCCTTATCTCTTACTGCTGCTGCTATACACTTATACAATATAATAATAAATACACGTACTACGAGTATGCCAAATTTCGGACCATTAGCAGAAAATTCGACCACAAAAACACACTTATGTGTAAAAATTTTTTTAAGACAGAAACATTTTTCAGAGTGATAGTGAAATTTTCTTAAATAACTTCGGTGAAATTGGTTTTCGGTCTGAAAGTGCGTTTGATTTTTGCAAAGGACTGTAGTATCTTATTGTATAACGGTATGAGCATACGTGGCATACAGGAGATAAATCCTTTTGCAGAGAGTATGTAGAGGTAGGGGGGATTAGCGTACTGTTCGAGAGGCGTACACAGAAGCGCGCGAGCCGTCTCTCGTTTTTCTGCCACGGCTATTTCTATTCATATCAGTAAAGCTTACTTGATAATAAACCAACCTTTGTTATTTAACCCGTATCCACCATCGTCATCATCGGCATCATCGTCTCGTACATTACAATGGCGACGAGGTGAACAATGGACAAGAAAAAGTGAAGCGACTCACAATGTTCTGCCGATAGGATCTGCGATCACAAGGTGAGAGGTAACGCGTGTGTTTAAGTGATGCCCGATGAAAGGTGCCGAGAGTTTGGAATAAACCTAAAGCAAATACAAAACCTTAAAACAACCTAAGAACTTTAAGTGAACTGGCACTAAAAAATGATACGGCAATAACAGAGTATAAGGCAAGACTTAAAGAGACGCAGGCTACATTAAAGTTAGAGATGGCATCAAAAGCCATAACAGGTTCAATTGAAGAATTGGGAGAAGATGAAGAATGGGGATTGTGGCAAGAAAGGCTGGAGGAGTTTTTTATTGTGAATGATGTGGAAGAGGCAAAAAAGGTGCCTACGCTTTAAACGCTGGTAGAAAAGAAAGGGTATGCTTTATTAAGGAACTTGTGTATGCCTGACTTACAATCGATTAAAACGTATAAAGAGCTGACGGAATTAATGAAAAAACATTTGCAACCCCCACCGAGTATCATCACAGAAAGATATAAATTTAAGAAGTGTGTCCAAGGTGAAAGTAAAACGGTTAACTTGTTTTGTTCAAATTAAAGAATACAACGTATTGTAAATTTGGAAGTGAATTAAGTTGTAACTTAAGAGACCAGTTCGTGTGTGGTATTCGCTGTGAATCCGCTAAAAAAATGTTGCTACGGGTAGAAAACCTCACATGGGATTCACTAATTAAGAAATTTATAGCAATGAAAATGGCAGCCATTGACGCTACGAACATGCTACCTAAGCCTGAATCATCAACTTCTATCAATTTTGTGAAGGGCAAACAGAGCACTATGAAGAAGAAGATAAATAAGTCAAGTCAAGAGGTCATGAATAAAGTGAACAGAAGAGTGATGGTGACTTCAAGAGATGTTTTTGTTGTGGATTTTTCAATCATGACACAGCTCAGTGTACGTATTATGCGTATGTATGTAATATACACAAAATTCAGGGACATTTAGCGCACGTGTGTAAAATGGTAAATGTGTCAAAAAGTAAGAAATGTTAGGATAACTATAAGAATTTTTAAAATTTTGTCACAGATAATGTTTCATAGGTAAGCTCGAATAATAGCAATAAGAATTTATTGGTGATTGAAAATCAAAAAGAAAACAATTCAAGCACTTTTGCTGACGAATTACTATTAAATTGGATATTGAAGGTATTGTAACTACTTTTGAGGTAGACACCGGGTCTGCCATTACAGCTATTTCTGAAAATCATTTTAGACAACATTTATCGCGATTCTATGAAGTAAATTTAAATAGAACAGACAACCATTTTAAAAGTTACACAGGCGACTTAATTGTACCATTAGGTACTCTGAATGTAAGCGTCAAATTTAAAAAATTAGAATTAAAGTTATTATTGTATGTGATGCCAGGTAAAAATAACCCTATCGTAGGTCAAGAATGGCTGAGAACGCTTAACATTATACAAGGGGAAAAAGTTGACTGTGCCATTGACATACATGAGTTGAATGAGATCAATGTAAAATCAGAGTTCCCAGAAGTTTTTGCATCAAAATTAGGATGTTATACAAAAAAGAAATTCTCATTTGAAATTAAAGAAAATTAAACGCCTATATTTAAAAGACCAAGACTGATGTCGTACACCATGAGAGCCAAAGTAGAAGCCAAATTAGAAAAACTAGTTAAAGAGAAAGTGATATTTCCAGTAGAAAGTAGTGAATGGGCAACGCCAATCGTGACTTTGTTAAAGGAAGATGGGAAAGTAAGAATCTGCGGCGATTATAAAGTTACCCTTAATGGTTACTTAAAAGTTGATCGCTATCCTATACCGCGAATAAAATATATTTTAGCGACAATGAGCAATCAAGCTATTTAATCGAAACTCGATTTAAAACAAGCCTACCAACAAATTGAGCTTGAAGAAGCATCTAAGCCTTTAACTACTATCTCTACGCACAAAGGATTGTTTATGTTTAATAGATTGGCTTTTGGGGTCACGTCAGCACCGGGTTGGTTTCAATGGGAGATGTAAAAGCTTTTGGAAGACATAGAGGGCGTCAACATATTTTTTGACGGCATGCGAGTTGGCGGTGAAAATCAAAAAGAGCACGACAAGCGGCTAAGATTAGTTTTGTCACGTCTGAAAGATGTAGGTTTAACGCTAAAATGGGAAAAATGTCAGTTTAATCAAACAGAAATTTAATTTCTAGGGTACATCATCGATAAGCCAGGTATATATGTTTCACAAGAAAAAATCAAAGCCATCTCGCAAATGCCCCCACCCCGCAGTATAAAAGAATTGCAAGTATTTTTAGGAATGATTAATTACTATGCAAAGTTTATTAAAAAAATTTAGCATGATCATGCATCCATTGTATTGGTTGTTAGAGAAAAATAGAACTTGGGCTTGGTCGAAGGATTGCGAGCTGGCCTTTGATTTGGCAAAAAAGAGCCTAACCTCATATGAAATTTCAATACACTATGATCCAAAGTTGCCGTTAGTAGTGTCTTGCGACACGTCCCCCACAGGGGTAGGCTCAGTACTTTCTCATGTTATGCCTAATAAAATGTAAAGACCTGTGGCCTATACATCAATGACAATGTAAAAAGCTGAAAGTAATTATACGTAATTGGATCGAGAAGCCCTAGCTATAGTTTATGCAATTAAAGAGTTTTATATTTACTTATTTGAGGTTCGATTTACTTAACACACTAATCATAAGCCCTTGGTGTTTATTATTGAAGAAAAAAAGAGCTTACCCCAAATGGCGGCGAGTCGCCTGCAAAGGTGGGCTGTTTTTCTTTCAGACTTTGACTATGTCATTGAGCATATTAAAGGCCATAAAAATGTACTACCAGATTGTTTATCTAGATTAAATTTTAAAAAAATAGATAAGTCAAAAATAAATAAGAGTTCTTATTGAAACTATGTATTCGAAAATATTAATTTGATCACAGCTTCTGATATTCAACTAGCCTTCAATAGTAGCATCTTGTTATCGAAAGTACAGAAGTATGTAAAAGTGGGATGGCCGTCGGAGGTAAGAGAAGAACTAAAAGCGTTTAAAAACAAAGAGAACAAACTCTCCATTGAAAACGATTGCCTAATGTGGGGTCAGAGTGATGATCCCCGAAGCCCTGAGGCAAGAAATACTGAGAGAATTACATAGCGGCCATATGGGAGTCGTGAAAATGAAAGCCTTAGGAAGGTCGTATGTATGGTGGCCGGGGATGGATCATGAAATCGAACAGATCACTAAGAGTTGTAACTCCTGCCTTAAGTTGGGCTCCAATCCTTCAAAAACAAAATTGCACGTATGGGATTGGCCAGACTTGCCCAACATACGCATTCATGCTGATTTTCTGGACCCGTTAAGAGGTCACATGTTTCTCATCATCGTTAATTCTTACTCCAAATGCATAGCTATTAAAAAAATGAAGGATATATCTTTAAAGTCAACCATTCTAGCTTTGCACAAGTATTTTGCAGCCTGGGGGTTCCCGGTTAAGTTGGTGACCGACAATGGACCGTCGTTTTGCTCCTTTAAATTTAAACAGTTTCTAAACGAAATGGGAGTATCTCATCATAAAATTCTACCCTATCACCCTGCAAGCAACGGAGCAGCAGAAAACGCAGTAAAAATTTTCAAATTAAAGTTCAAAACGTACTTAGACGAGGGGATACCAATAGAAGTAGCACTATCTAAGTACTTATTTCACGTCAGATCAACGCCTTATGTGACTACAGGGGTATCCCCGGCCGAACTGCAGCTTAGAAGAAAAATGAGAATCAAGTTAGACCTCCTTAGGGTGTCAGTAAAATTTACAGTACACAGTCACCAAGAGGCCCAAAAACAATTCTTCCGTGGGCCAAGAGAAGCTAATTTTAAGACAAGTGATAGTGTAGTGGTGGAAGATTATCGGAATATCACCTGGACACTAGCTGAGATGATAGAGAGTAAAGGGCCAGTCACATACAAGGTGCGTACAGATCAAAATTTGGTCTAGAAAAGACACACAGACCAGATTAAAACGCGTCTTGTAGATCAGAGTGTGAACGCAGAAAGACCAAAAAGTCCATGTAAATCAACGATTGCTAGTGATCCTACAAGTGATAGTCACAGCGAACTAATTGTACACCAAAACAGAGATGAAAATATTCGACGCTCCACGCGCATTCGTAAGCCCCCTGAACGGTTAAAATTATAAGGCGATATTTCATTGAGTGGGGGAGGAATGTAGTATCTTATTGTGTAACGATATGAGCATGCGTGGCATACAAGAGAGAAATACTTTTGCAGAGAGAACGTACAGGTAGGGGGATTAGCGTAGTGTACGAGAGGCGTACACAGAAGCGCGCGAGCCGTCTCTCGCTTGCCTACCATGGCTATTTGTATTCGTATCAATAAAGTTTACTTGATAATAAGCCAACCTCTGTTATTTAACCCGTATCCACCATGTGGCATCATCATCTCATACACTACAAGGACCAACTTCAAAATCATTTGGAAAAGAATTTAAGAACGCAAATGCATATGCTTGTCCTAACTGGTGTCTAATAGGAAGTTTAAGGCATATTGATATTTAACGGTGTACTAACAGTATTTTCTTTTGAATCTCTATTTTTTCTTTCAAACTTAATCACTGAGATATAAAACGAGGGGCCGTTTAAACACATTATACGATCAAAATTATTAAATAAATGCATATTAAAATTCACTTTGGCGAAAAACTTTCTATATAATTTATTATATTTTTTTACAAAATATTTAACGTTTCCGATTCGCCCTTTCGTTTAAGTTGTAAATAATCAAATAAAACATCTAATGACAGTTGGTAATTAATTGAAAAAAACATCTAATGGTGGTAATCATATTTTTTTATTTATTCAAAAACTAAAACAACGTTTCGGCCGTTTGGACAACGTACACACTCTCATCATGTATAAAAAGCTATGAGTAGTATAAATATTCTTTACAATACTAATTTTGATAGTATAAATCAAACGCTAGTTAAGTTCAGTGTGTAACATACCTCTAACTCTTACGAAAGGAATTAGTTATCGTAATGCAGTCAGAGTTTCAAGTTTAGCTATTTTTAATTCTGCAGATACACAAATGACATAGTACACGTACGCAATACAATCAAATAAGAATCGCAAGCAGCTTCTAGTGAGCCGTATATAAACAGTACATGTGTTCTTCATACTATAAATAAAAGGGGTTCCACAAACCATGTATTATTATTAAAGTAACGCATTGTTAAAATTTCGGAAAAAAGCGTTTTCTGTGATTTTGTTCGATGTCTCAAACTTTTGTTTTATTAAAATTGAAGTCATGTGCAAATTAAA
Organism: Copidosoma floridanum; assembly: GCF_036245765.1. Lineage (NCBI taxonomy): Eukaryota > Metazoa > Arthropoda > Insecta > Hymenoptera > Encyrtidae > Copidosoma > Copidosoma floridanum. Next base: position 13,000,868 of record NW_028321898.1, on the reverse strand, counting down.
TGTTATGTAGTGATAGTACAGATCCATCCTTTTTTCTTTATCTCTTTTGTGTTCTGCCATACTAAATTTTAGAGCTCTCGATGTTTAACCGACGTAACAGCAGTTGCAACTTGCACATGGTAAGTGGTAAATGACGTTTTTTTTTATCGAGTGGCTTAAATACATCCTTTCCAAGAGAAAAAATTAAATTTAACTTATTATTTTACCTATATATAATACCAATGTGAAGCATTTTACAGTAATATTTAATATGACTGTGCAAGTAGGGAATACATGGTAATGATAAGATTAGTTTGTAATTATTATCATTCTACTGCAATCGTTAATCATATTCATGTTTTGTAAGGTACTCATTTTTTCGTTCACAAATTTATCAATCATTTTTGAGAATAGTTGTCAGCTAGTAAAAATTTGTTAACCAACTTTAAATTATGATCATAGAATTGAATGTCTGCTAATTTAATGGAAAAATCTACTAGTGTAAAAATAATACCTATTTTTTATTGTATTGGATGGTGGGGGAGAAAATTCAAGTATCGACCGGAGTGTGTAACTTTTTGGTATTGATTAGTTAGTACTGTATTATTTTGTTGAATGATAATTTCCAAATCTAAGAAACTAATGCTGTTATCATTACATCTCTCAACAGTGAATTACAATTCAGAAAAATAGCGACTAAAAATGTTTTGAGTATAGTTAATGTATTTAGTAGGCATACATATGAGAATATCATCCATACAGCGGACAAACAGTGAAACATCAAAACATACCTTCTTTAAGCATGAAACTTCAAGTAAACGCGTAACAATGTCACACAGTACCGGACTAGAAGAATTGCCCATTGGTAAGCCAAAAACTTGTTTATAATACTCGTCGTTGATTGGAAAAAAGTCAAATTTGAAATTAAAGAAACACCTGAGCAAATTCATTTTAAGAAACATTTCTTTTACGATTTTAAAATTTCCAAAAATGTTGTACTGCATTTATAATTAAGTTTTCATAAGTCTTAGTCAATAAACTAACTACCTACATCTAGACTAATTAGAGTATAACTAGGTGAAATAATAACATCTTTTAATTTATTTTTAATTCATAACTATTTTTTATGTGCGACCTTACCAGTGCAATATTATTAATCAAAAAATCAGAAAGAAATTTAGAAAAACTATGAGTGGGTGAATTTGATGCCGAGAAAATCATACAAATAGGAAAGTCGTTTGAATGTATTTTCATCAGTCTGTAGCATAAAGATAAATCTTTTTTATGAATACCTTTATCAAATTTATTTACTTCATCAAATTGTAAATGTAAGGATCCCAATGAATTTTCGTGAATATAAATACATCTTCCATTTTTCATTATTCAAGTTAGTTACTAAATTACCAATAATTAAACTGAAGTACCTGATTGTAAAAAATAATTCCACTGATGATTGTCTTAATTTCATTTTTTTGGCACCTTTTTTGCTTTGAGTAAAAAAATTTCATTGGAGTTTCAATCATTCGATGCAATTTCATGTAATTTTGGTTGCATTCGTTGGTGAATGTAAGGAATTAAAAATTTACTATGGAAATTGTTGATGAAAGAAATAATTTTATAAATTGCTTACCGGGATATATATATATAATAATTATTATTATTATTATAAAAATATCAGGAACACTTTAAGAACTCGTTAAGCAAATCATTCACATCAATTGACCTTGTCATATAATGTATCTGAAAATCAGTAACACGTATACCCAGAAGCTAAAACAAGAAGAAATAATTCATGCGAAAGTTATTGCATAAGAAAATAACCGTGAGGCACTTCAGTTTCCATCATTTAAGGTGCTGCGGAAACTCTAAGCTGAGCTGAATATGAAAATACGGTTAGGGGAGCACGCTAGTGCAACTTTTTTATAATCTCCTTGTAATTAAAAAGTCTTAGATGATGGAAGTTATTGAATATTTAAATAAAAGCGTTAAATAGATTAAAAAAACTTTGAAACGATGATATATCTGCTGCAGCTGTACTTGTCATCGTCATCAAACTCCAGTCGAATTTCTGTGTATTCTGTTTTAATGATGAACTATAAAGCATTCTAATCAAACCATATGAATTTTGAGATTGGGCAGAAAATAAAAAAAAATTAAAAAAATGAAATAGAGTGTGTTTCTTAACATAAAGTGGGTGTTTTTCGTCGTGTGTAAATATTATTACCCAAGCGAAGTAGAGCACAATAATCACTGGTGTCCTAAATTATGTACGTAAGCGCTTGTTGCCAAGTGTATCTTTTGTCACAAATTCGCAAGGTGGATAATTATCTATTTATATTATATAATTTATGCACAGATAACAGTGCATGAATAATACTCACGCATAAGCGTAAAACAGCAGTTTTTTACGCTCGCCTACAATGGATAATTAAATAGTAGTTAACGTTACATACGCGTCATCACCACCAGGACTATTTCGCCGCCCAAGAGTTCGTAGGAAAGCCTAGGTTAGATAGCTCTAAATATTATTTTATCTACCAAAGGCCCTACAAACGTCCAAATGTCTTGAAAATCAGCTAGCAGTAGTAAAATTGCATAAAGTATTAAGTATTAAGTTTAAAAGTTATATTTATTGCGATACATTTACATCAACATTCTTTGTCTTGCAATAGTAACGAGTTTTTTTATCTCTACTATCTCTTTACGTGCAAAATAAAAACCAAGACTTTCACCTCTATGAAGCTTATGTTTATATTTTCTTAGCCACTAGCAATTTTTACTCTAATATTTTAATGTATAGACTCAAAATGCTTGAGACATTTAAATTCAACTGTTCTGCACAAGAGTCAGTCAGCTCACGGCTGCTGTTGAAAAACGCTTTTCTCACAGCGAACATTTATACTTAATTTTCTGTTAATAAATTTTTACATAGTTTTAAGCAACGTAAGAATTTATTGTTCTGCTTATCCCGATTTCTTACTCGTGACAATGCCCATCCCACCATTACTTCCCGGCGCAAACATCAAGTGATGTACGGGAATCAGTACACGATATATGCATTTTTCAAATTTGTAACACATATTTATTTACCGTGACTTATTTTTCATTCGTGCATACTACGTACAGCGACTAAACTTATGTTTTATTACATAATTATTTCAAACAAAAACTAGGAATGCATGAAATACAACTGAATAGAAATGATATGAATCTAATTTTACGATGTCAATTTTGAACAGTAATGATTTCAGAAATGTTGTGATGCAATTCATTAACAACATTTACTAATAAGGATCCAAGAATTTTATAAATTTTCACTTGCAGAAAGTAATAAATTCGACTAGTCAATAGAGCGAATTTATTGCCGAACACTGTACTTATTTTAAAAGATGTATTAACTACTTTAAGTCATGTGTTTTAAATAACTTGTCATGTCAAATAAAATTAATGAGGTATAATAATAATAATTATAATAACAATAATAATAAATAATAACAATAATTAATACTAGTAATAATAATAATAATAATAATAATAATAATAATAATGATAACAAAATAAAGTTACAATCACTTATGTTAAGATCAAACATATACAATATTTTCAGTGCTATCTATTGAAATGTATTTCCTATAATTTCTTTTGTTCTTTTTTTTTAAATTGTTTCTGAACACTATTACTATTCAGGAAATTTTGGCCATTATTTTTAAATACCTCATCGAATATTTTAGTATACTCCACATAAAAATTTTCCATTAGTTTTTGGTAATATTAATGACGTTTAAAAGAGCCATGGTATCAAAATGGTAAGTAAAAATATGTACCATCGAATAGCCAAATGCATGCTTAAAACTTGGGAACTTTATAACAATTGTACTTGTATCGTGATTCCGAAAAAATAGATTCCATTAATAAGTCTTCCTGTACAATGAGTTGAAATCCACTTTGTTATAGGAAACCGTCTCTTTTAGACACTAGTGCCTGCCAAAACTCGAAATCTTAAGGATCTGAAAAAAATTTGTAATTTCAGATTGTAAAAATTCTTATGTAAGAAATGACCATGTTTAAAAAGTATCTACCTTCATTTGGGCTTATTATTTTTGAAGAAATATCCAAAAATTTCATACAAGCAAAAATTTACGTCCTTTTATGCTACTCCGCAAACTGTAGAAAGCACTACCAGCATTTTGATGCTTAAGAGGTCTTGTGTAAAAATTTTTTGCAATAATCTCGGGAACAGTTAATGTGTATTTGAGCTTGTGGTTGTTTAAGCTCTTTATTGTTTACAAGCAATGTTTAATAAATATAATTTTTTTCTCGATCAAAAGCAGAGATGTTTTCTTGCTGTGGCACTTAAAAGACAGAATAAAATAAATTGGTTTATTTCACATAAAATACTTTTTGGATCAATTTCACATTTTGTACAAGTTTAAAAATTCTTATATTTATGAACCGAGAAATTCACGGCCCGAGCCAAAAGAGAGGGACTTAACGGAATTTGTATAGAAGAGTTTTTAAACAAGCTATTGCAAATTATTATTTCCCATCCGAAAACCTAAAATTAACTGATGAAAGTGCTAAATTGAGGTTAAAGAGCAAAAAAATAATTTGCACACATTTCATATCTTACACCACATCAATTAACATTTCGTTGCCTATGTCAACTAATAGTGAAATTGATTGAAGAAACTATTACAGTTATTGATTACCACAGCAAGAAATAATTGTAAATTAATTTCTAAACAGAAAAAGAAAATCGTGTCTGTTAAACATGTAACGAAGCTGACTTAACCAACTTTTTCTTAAAATCTTACTTTCACTTTCCAGGTGATTAATTTTAGATTTTGCTACTTGATCTCCAGAGTTATGAGAGTAGTAGTAATGTTAAGTATTTTCTGGCCGTAGATGAAGAGAAAAGTTAGAATCCGTCATAAGGTCTATAATTATTGATTAATTTGAAATGACTATTTTTTCTACGAACATCAAACGCATGTCTCATCATATATGCATGCAAAAAATATGTATTTCATTTCTATTCAATTAGTTTTAATTACAATCAAATATTTATAAAAAGTAAACAAAAGCAAATCCTGGTCAACCTAGGAAATGGTGTATTACACATATATCAATTCTGAAGGATTCAAAGACACGGTAAACAGCAATACTCATTCTTTACTCATGATTACTTTTATTTAAAAATATTAATATAAATGACGTTGAACTTAAGTATGATATTATGTTATTTAGGTACTCATGATATCTGGTGTTATAAAAAATAGTAATAGAAAGGCCTCATAGCGTGTATACATTTTCATGCTTAAAAAATAGTCCTTCTGAAATAATATACTTGTTTTCTTGCGCTTTATTTACAGGAACATAACCAATACTTCACAGGTCAATTATTGATAATATTGCAGATGTAAATTGTACTTGGAGTAAAAGCAAGTCATTAAATTTAAGCCCATATTTAAAAAAAAATCCTCCTTCCACTTTTTCGCCGAAATAATGATAAGAAAATAGCAGAAGTAGTTGAGTACATTTTTAGAAAGCAAATTTTTACGGAGCCTGTCTTTAAAAAATCTCAAAAAGGTACGTAAACCAGATTTATTGTAATTTGCTATGCGAAAAAAATTTGGTGCCAAAAACAAAGAATGGTGTCAAATAGCGCTAAAAAGACGAGGAAAATGAGTTTTTATGCCTCCTAATCAGTCCACAACTTTTTCCTTTTAAAAACAACAATCATCGAAAATGGCCATTTTTTGACATTGAATTACAGGGCTTCTAATGGTCCTAAAAAAATTTTGTGAGGCACAAATCAAATCCAATGGTTTGTTTGGTAAATTGTGGCCAAACTTAAAAAAATTAATCAACCAAATTCTTATCAGAGCTGCGCATTAAAAATACTTTAAATTTGAGGCTCCAAAAAATTTTTTAGGACCATTAAAAGCCCTGTACTTAAATGTCCGAAAATGGATATCCTCGGCAGTTTACATTTTTTGTAGGAAAAGTTGTAGAATAATTAAGATGTGTAAAAACTCAATTCCTTGTTTTTTCAAATAATATTTTTTGTTTTAGGTAAAAAATTATTTTTCACGTCAAAAATAGCAAAAAACCTGATTTAGCAACATTTTAAACGTTGTTTACATAGGTTCCGTGAAAAATTGCTTACCATAAAGAAACTCAGCTATTTATACATATAATTATCCTATCAAAAAAAGTGAGCAGACGACCTTTTTTTAACGAACAAACTAACTCGCTTGCACTGTTGAAACAAACCAAATACTACAAAATTTAAATATAATCCTAACAACAACGTAATACATGTGCGAAGTATTAGTCATGTATTAGTATTAATAATGCAGAACGAAACAAAATTTTTAATTTACTGCGCCGAAAGAAAGTACTTGTGTCCCGTTACGAGGGACAAAAATTCCTTTTATTTAAAATTACTATTAGTGCATTTAAAATGACGCCATATATGTACAATCAATTCTTGTTGGAATCTTTATGTCAGACAAATAAATAACTTTTTAAATTTTGGCTACCACAAAAGAAAAATAAACCGCCATTTCTGATTGAGACTTAAATTACTATTCATGCATTTAAAATGACACCATATATGTACAATCAATTCTTGTTGGAATCTTTATATCAGACACATAAATAACTTTTTAAATTTTGGCTACCATAAGAGAAAAATAAACCGCCATTTCTGATTGAGACTAAAGAAAACAATAGACATATGACTACTTTCCATTGTAAAGATGTAATTTCTCATTCAATTTCTTTTCTATGATTATTTATAATTTAATACTAAAGTTTACCCATGCTTAACTAATTTCTACCACCGTCAAAATTAATAATAAGAATATAGGTTTTGGTCAAGTGACAATTTTTCTTACAATACATGATAGAGAATAGAAAATTAACTAATTAAAATTTACATACCAAACAACATACTAAATAAAAATTTTTCAAGTTATACTTCTATAGGCGCGTAATGTGTGAGGGTAATTCCCATTTTCAGATCGGTGGCCTTGAGAAAAAGTGTGACGGAAGTGAATTTTGCTTGATTATCCCCACTTCACTTCATCCCCAGTGATGTACTTTTAGTCCTCTTCACACTACATAACGCTACCATACGTAAATTTTTATTTACTGTGTATTAACTCATTGGATTTGATTATGCATTAAACAAATAAATAATTTATTTAATTGAATATATTTTTGACGTAAATGTTTTTACATACTAGCAGAGCAGCTTCTATATGTATAAATATTTTTTTACTTATTACTAATTTGTTACTTCTAATATGAATAAATAATTGTTTAAAAAGTTTTTTCACATTTTTTCAAAATTTTTGTAATGAAAAAAAATTTTGTATTATATAAATACAACGTTGGCAATTATTTTTCTCATATGTATGTCTGACCCATTGTTTCTTTGTGTTATTAAAAAAAAAAAAAAAAAATTTGATTCCATTTAAAAATGAAACAGGTTTATTTAAAAGTAATTTTTCATACAAATAAAATTTAGGAGGTTCATACAGATCTTATACTTACAATTTAGAATTTTTAAATGATTTTTTTATAAGGTTACATTGCAACTTTTCAAAATAAACATATGAAAAAGGTACAGTTGAACAATTTTTTTTTTTTTTTTTTTTTTTGGTATTTCTTATGATATTTTTAGTATATTCATGAAGCTTTATATCTGTCAATAAACCTATGTGTGATGAACATCCTTCCTAAAGGGACATTCACTGGCATGCACTACTATGCTATTGAAGAAAGCAATACTACAGGATGGTTTGTCTTAATTTTTTAGGTACAATTATATTTTGGCTATTAAATATGGAGTAGCAATAAGTGTGTGAGCGTATGTGACAGATGGGATCGTGACGTTAGAGTTACAATCGACGTAGGTGGTAGGAAGTTGTTTTTCAATCATCCGAAGATTTGATGAAACTGCAGTTTTATACTGCCCAGCCTACATATTGTTTGTATACATTGCCTACATAATGTATTGTGCCATAGTGTATTATTTATATCTGTTTAGTTATTAAATATTAATTATTTATTGAAACCATAACTAATAAACGTATATGTACTCCTTCCACTGATAATTTTACCACTTTCGTATACAATACATACGGTTTTGTAAAAGATATATTTATATTAATAAATATAATGTCTGCCATCTACTTTCATAGAAGTATAACTTTCTACTTGGGTACCCAAGCACTCACTGTCTACTGGTTTTTGACTTGTTTTTTTAAGATACAGTCGAAATACGAAAAAATTGAGGTTATGTTTTATTTGTGCGCGTCACTCGTGTTATTTCTCTTGAGAATTTCTTTAAGAATGGTTATTTTGGGTCTATCTAGCTTCATTTTTGAGATATGACTGCTTTTCAAATTTTTAAGAGGTTTTATTGTGACAAAATTTTTTTGAAGAATTTTTTGATCATGTAGTTCCCCTGTAGGAAACCCCTAAAAAATTTTATCTTTAGCCAATTTTGCTTGCCTTTTGAGATATAGTATTTTTTTTTGTTTTCAAAGGTTAAGGTGTTGTATTATATAGATGTAATACTTTATGCACGTTTTTTTACATACATATACATATAAAAGGATAGATATAGTAAAGGGGATGATTTTTACTACTGTTTTCCACGACTTTAAAAAGATCAAGTGACGTCTTGTGTCAGATATTGTTTACTTGACAGTACCTTAGCTGTAACAGAGGCCCAGCTAAGCCCGTATTACAGCCACGTTACGATTTCTATCATGCAGCAGTAGGTATAGAGTATAAACTATAGCGAAAGAGCGTGCGGTGGCTCAGTCGGCTAGGTCGTGGATCGGCACGCGGGAGACCGTGGTTCGATTCCCGGCCAGTGCGACTTTTCGGGCAAGTACCTCTGTGAATTTTCACATGTGCTTTTTCACTACGCAATACTCCTCGAGGAGGGTTTAGGCGACCTCCTCGCAGCATAATTGCCTAATTTCCCCCTACCCCCCTCCCAGTAATGGGAGGCCTCCCACCCCTTTCCGTGTCCCTTTCCCAAGTGCTAAGTGCCCATAGCAGTGCCCTTATTGAAGGAGTCGGACGTAGAGCACTGTAATATAAAAAAAAAAAAAACTATAGCGAAAGGCTGCATGTACATGTATAGAGTAACTGCGGCACACTATTGTGTGCATGTGAGAGGAAGGGAAAGAAAGAGAGACAGACAAACAGTTACTCTGCACTGCAGTCAGAGCTGGCAATATATATAGATAATATGTGAGCGCGGCAGTGTTCGCTCATTCGCTCATTTCACGGGTTAGCTCCCCATATAAGGCGTGCCTAAAGAAGTTTCACTTCAAATAACTAACGAATTTCAGTGGGAAAAGGTATAAGATAAGCTTTGTACGTGGATCAGGCACATAAGGAAGGCACAAATAAACTTGAAATAGTACTAGAGTCAGCCTGTCTATAGGAGTACTACAGTAAGATAGATAAGCAGAGAAATGTTCATATCTTCTCCCCATCTTCCCTACCAATTCCTCAATGCCAAATGCAAGAGAGGCCATGGTCCGCCAACCACAGCCACCTTGCGATTGGCCGGTTGCTGGAGGCAATGCGCTATTACCATATGATGCCTTGCGTTTGGACCTGCGATAATCGTGTCATGTTTTTGTCTTTTAACGATGGTCACATGTCATACGATAAATACATGGAAGACTTGGGTTCAGCACACAGTCATCGTGCTGTACACGCAAGATAAGTTGTCGTGGTCGATATGCAAGAACAATTATTCATTTGTTTAATAATTTATGAAAAAATGCAATTTTTTATTGAGTCTTTTGCTTATATCTCCGCTTTTATAGCTCTAAGACACTTTTTTTGACCACCGATTTCTTCCTCATAAAATATCCTAAATAAAGATACTTTCGCGAACTCATTGTTTATTGGTGTGATACGTTAATGGCAAGAAAGGGCGAAAAAAAAATTTTATACCGAAAAACCTTTCGATCAAAGTAAAAAAAATTTCATGTTAATTTGAACATAACAAAATATAGATATTTAGTTGCATAAAAAATGTATGTGTAAAATAGCAAAATAATTGTTAGTCTTTTGTTAATTTTTTAAAGTAAAATGTTATTACATACTTATCGGTCTGTTTATCGAGATTTCGCTTCAGTAAAAACACTGTATTTAATGTTAGTAACAAGCAAAGTATGTAATGTTATAACTAACAAAAAAAGTTGATTTTTCTTAATTTTGACGTTTTGACACCAAAAACTTAAACATTATCATTAAGGCTAATTACTGGTAACAAATGAGAAAAATAAAGTTTTTTTTTTGCAGAATAACATCAAATTCATAATCTTGATCATCTTTACCTACTATATTATACACAAAACGATTACCTAACTAGGTGGAGTTTTCTGTTACTATAAGCAAGTCAAAAGGTCTAAGTTTTGTAAATTAGATTTATATTTAAGAAGATTTTTGTTTCCTCATAGATCATTATATATTGCTTCATCTATGTGTAAGAATCCTAAATGAATTTATATTTGAAATAAATTGGCGAATTCGAATTTTTTAATTTCAAAGAATGTTAAGAATGGATGTAAAAATCTTAACTGAAAACGTTTGACACTACATATCAACACACGACGGTGTTCCATTTAGTAAGTCTCGGGTGAATCTAGGACGGAGGGGCCACTAGTTTTTATTATAACTACCTCAAACAACACACATAACATGGAATGCATAGCAAATCTCCTCCACGTTAAACATTATCAGTAAGCTAAATGACTTGCACTAACATATGGCACTGATTTGCATCATATTATTTAATGCCTATAAAAACAATATGACGGTTAATATGACCACGTCCGAAATATTTGTATTAATTAGTCAAATAGTTTTGTTGTAAATGTTATGCGTTATACTATAATCGTGATACTGTGGGAGAGTAGTAGAAAGGCTGTGGACGAAAAACTGTGCAGGATGTGGGGAAGCCAAGGTTACCTAAGCTTTACCAAAAAGGAGCAGATTGTGCAGAGGCTCAGAGGCGGGGAGGGGAGAGAATCACCTTTAATTACTACAAAAATCACATAGTTATTAAATGCACTTTAAATTTTATTATTAACAATTAAACCAACAACGTTTCTTCAACAATATTTTATAATGACAATAATTACTTAATAAAAAATATTATTTTAACTTTATACAATAAATACCCATTTTTTAAACTATACTTCCATAGGCGTGTTCTGTACTAGAGTAAATCAATGATTTCAGAATTTTGACATTTAGAAAATATGCAACGGTAGTGAATTTTTCATTTTACTCTCCCCCCTTGCCATATCCCAATACGCCATTATATGTAATGAAGGTAAATTTCGATTCTAATTATTCAGATTCAAACTGGCAACCTTTTACATACTAGCTAAGTATCGTATACATAAGGAGTCCTCTTACATCTTTTCATAGTAGCGTCCGCAAGTTATTTTTCATTTAAATATTCACATACTGTTTCTAACTGATTTGGTTACATTATAAACTATATCAATTATTTATCAAAGTACTTATTTCGATTGAATGATTTTTTTTTTTACAAACCTTTTTTCTAGCAGCTATTTTTATACTACCAAATATTTATTTAATTTTCATTTTTATTTTTAAATACATTAGTACGTATTATTTATTCAATTTTTATAAATTATTTTAAAGTTTTCATCTTTTATCATTATTCATTGATTCATAAAAGGTTCTATTAATAAATTATCACATTTTTATTGCGTCTTATTTTTAACAATTGGATCATTCGTTACCAAGGTGATTTCTAGAATTAAGCCACATCCATATGCATTGACATGAAATATTATCCTATTCAAATAAAGTTATACTGTGAGAGATTTTTTCTAAGCCCTTTAGACATATATTCTTTTACGTTTTTTTTTTCTTATTAAATATTGATAATATACGAAAATTGTAGTTTTCAGAAACATCCACATACTTCTATGATTTTGCAAAATCATCAATTTTATTAAAATCAACCCAAGCTGTCAAGGGTGTCTACCATTTTACAAATTTCAATTTTTGCTTATTCTCAAGATAAACACAGGATTAATTCTTGTTTGATAAGCTTTTTTGTTTTGTAAATTACATTATATCGTTTTTTATATTTCATCAAGTCCTCGAAAAATTGATAGTTTCTGAAAATTGTAGGATTATAAAAGTATGATCAACAGGGTAACAATAATGATTATAACCATGGTAAAAATACTATTAGAAAGAGAAGTATTTTTACTTTTACAAATGTATTCAATAGTTATCTACTTATGTACATTTGTCTTATACATTAAAGATTGATAATTGTCATAAGTAACTTAGAAATGAGAAAAAATTTTCATTTTACAAAAAATATATTTGTCAAAAACATACAAGTTTTTGGGTACTAAATTTTATATTTATAGTATAGTTTTTTTAAGAATTAGGTGTAAAAAAAGATATTTTCTTAAAGATAAAATACTAGCTGGTAGAGTAGGGACTAAGAAGAATTAAGGGATATAAAGAAATAGTAACTGAGTATACAATAATAAGTCTTTGAAAAAAATAGAGATGCATGAAGAAGAGATTGTCAATATGTAATTGAGCTAAAACACATAAAAATGATTGAATAATTACGCCATTTGAGATGAATGTAGATTGCGAAGTAGAATAAGAGAGAAGAAGAGAGATGAGAGATGGAGGACGAGTTATGGGATTGTGGAGAGAGCTAATTCAAATGTAGTTCGATTAAAAATTACTTAAAAATAAGCAAATAAGTATTTGATAGGAGGAAAAGCTAATGTACAGCAGAGGGGAGCTACAATTTATTTTTGTCCGTACAACTATATAATACAGGCAGAGCAGTGTTGGCTCAGTGGTAAGCGTGCTTGGTATTGAAACAACACTGTTCTAGAAGTTAAGGGTGTGATTCCCAGTGAATGAAAATTGGGACTTGTCTGGGGATGCTAATAAGCTTGCGACCGATGCTGTCGCAGAGAGTGCTAGCTCAACCGGCAAGGTGTGGACGATATGTCGCTTTTTCTGGAAAAGGTTACATTGTGACGAGTGGACCCGATGTCCTATTGTAGCAGAGTGCCAGCTTAACTGGCAAAATATGACTGTACGGTATCAAATCTCGTCAAAAAAATGTCTACAGTACCAATGGCATATAATAACTGAGATATCAATTAAGTGATGGTAATAAGTGCAGCAATACACACCCAGACAAAGGTGGTGAGTAGATTGCTCAGACGGCTAGGTCTGTAGGCTATCACGATGACCGGGAAGAAAGAAAAAAGAAAAACAGAAAAAAACTATAATATAGGGAAGACAAACATACTACATAAAGTGAAATGGGGGAAGCTGATTCAACATATCCACAAAGCATTTTAATTTTGTACCAAAGCCACGAATTATGTAATTTGGCGCTCAAATTAACAACACTGCGTAGCAGATACAACTTTGGGGATAACTAATATCTCGAACAAAATGTAGACGTCAAAAAAATCAATTTCTGTCAGAAATTTTTTTTTGCAAATGTAAATTACAACTTGAATAACTTACTAAAATGTCGATGAAATGTAAGTAAAACGTACATGTATTAGTCATGTGTTACAGTAACGATACTAGCTTTAAAAAAAGCTCATTAAAAATGTACTTCTCGACATCTACATTCTGACATATTAATGCATTCATCATCACTGTTTTGCAGTTTCATTGACCTTACACATGCTAGAAAAATTTTTTGTAGAGTTGCTATAAGAAAGTGTGTATCACTAATGTTTCAGACCCTTCCTTCTGGTAATTGCAACTATAATTAAGCATTAGAAGTACCACAGCTTTATAACTTCACTACCTGAGAATAGACCTCTCACTGCTAACATTTGCAAGAGGTTTAAAGTATCTAATTTTTTCCAAAAAAGGCAATCAAAAATTTAATAATTAAGTTTGTATGAAGATATTTCTGAAGTATAATTATTTTTTTACCATATGTATGGGTTCCGGTATCCGAGGATCATTAGTAAGTTTACGTCGATGTTTATCTCTTTTTCCTATTCTTAAATCTTTTGTTTGATGCAATATGGCTTCTTTTAAAGCAGGACTTCGTGCAGACAAAGAGTTTGCAATATCGGCTTTAGATGAAATAATTTTTGCATTTGGAGTGACATCCTTCATATGAGATCTTGGTAGCACAGATGAAGTTGATCTTGATCGAGAACGTAACATATTTGATTGCCTCCGTCGTCCCTTAGGAGAACAGACTGAGCACGATCGATCTGAGCATGAGCTTCCAGAACTCGGACTTTTAGCTCGTCTAACATGGGTATTATGAGATCGATCATGAATAGTTCTAGGGCTTTTAAGTCGTGGCGAATTAGATTTTCGTATTTTAGGACTTCGAGACCGTGGAGAGTACGATCTTTTCAGCAATGGACTTCTAGGCCGAGCAGTATTAGTACTACTAACAACTCGGGGACTTTTTCTTCGGGGACTACGGGAATATCTATTTCTTAAATTTCGTGACCTTGGAGTGTGTGGACTTCGTGGACTACAAGGTCTTGGGCTACGAGGACGAAAACTACGATGCCTTGGACTACGAATTTGACTCCTGTTATCTCCACTAGCGGCACTACCTATGTACATCTCCTTGTAACCACTATGTCGCCAACGGTTGGGATCTTTTTCTTCAACTTCTAAAAGTTTTTTGTTCCAATAGTTTGATTGAGACTCTCGCGCTTTTTTCATAACATTATCCAACTCTTTACGTTTTCCGGAACTTTCTCCATGAGATTTTGAATGTAAAGAGTTAGTGTCCATTCTAAGTTTGGTTGAAATACTAGTGCTTCTTCTTTTTCTCCTCTCATAATCACGAGACATATCTGCAAAGTAAATTTATAATACAACAAATTTGATTTTTTACGGTACTATTAGCAAATTATAGAATTCTGTTTCATAAAAATTATACTAATAACAGCGATGTGATCAAGTATTAAGTCAACAATTCTATTAGCTATGCTCTCAGTTAATGTTATCAAAATTAAAATACAACATTTCAGCCACGTACCTACGGTCCACTTCAGTAATAATATTTGAACAGTGCCACAAAATAATAACAACTTAAAACCACCATGCTCAAATTCAACATTGACTACATGCTTATACAATATTGTAGTTTAATTTGAGCATAGTAGTTTCCAGTTGTTATTTTTTGTGACGCTGCTCAAACATGGTACCTGAATAGGACCGTACATAAACAGCTGAACTGATGTATTTTAACATTAATAAAATTAACCGAACAGTATAGCTATTAGAACCGTTGACTCAAAATTTCATTTACTTAATTATAAAGAAGGATAAAAAATAACATAGCACCTTAATGAACGAAACTCTTGAAAAAAACATTGTAAAAACAAATTTAGAATTAAGAAACTCAAAATTTTAAAGCAATTATTCTAACGTTATTTTCAGTAGTACAAAGAATAATGCTAGCTCCTTTGCCCCTATCCCCTTTCTATACTATTAGTAGGATAAAATTAGCAAAAAAGCATGGTTATTTTTGGAAAATTGCTATTAGCGCGAAAAAAAACCTGGGTGGTAATTCAACAGTTTCAGAAAAAATCTAAATAGTTTTAAACTCCATATTGTGTTAGCTAACGGCCCAAAAAAATCGTAATAGTAGCCAAAAATGGTTTTTGCCGTAGGTTATGCCCCCTCACCACATCATAGCTCCAGAGTTTGCGAGCGGTTCGCCGTGCCACCGCATCCACGAAAAATAGCCGGTTTTTGACATCAATTTTTCGCGTACTTCCGAAATCTCAAACAGATCAACGTTTTGGTAGGTTATAGAGTAACGCTCTACGAGTACAATTCCGTTTTAAAAGTGGCAATATGTTGCAAAACCAGCCACGTCGAACTTTATTGCGGAGGGACCATTTTTGGCTTCTTGCAGCGGTTTGAAAAAAATTTACAACCGATAAGGGTTAAGGGACACCAGCTATACTTTGTATCCAATTTTCAAATCTTAATATTTGAAGGAACACGAGTTATAGATTTCAAATAAAACGATCCTACGTAGCACTTTTTTGCAAATTGCAAATAAACGGCTGGACCAATTTTATCCCACCAAAGATCATTTTTTTCGTCTTGAAATTGCGCATCTTTTTTACCCATAAAACTGTTTTGTACGACTCTCCGGTTTTTTTCTAGACGGGAAAAACCATTTTTGGCCACTATTACCATTTTTTTAGGCCGTTAGATGACGTAATTTGGAGTCTAATACTATTTAGATTTGTTCCGAAACCGTTTAACTACCACCCAGATTTTCTTCGCGCTAATAGCAATTTCCTAAATCAAAAAGCTAATTTCATCCTACTACATATTATGATAGTATCACAGCCATAGAAATGATTTTTTTAAATAATTTTGCATCCACTATAAGACTAAAGATTCGCAACTTGCAAACATCTGGAACATACAAAGCAAAATACAACTTGGTAAGTATCATAAATTACAACTGCAAACTATTCCTGATCGTAACATGATGTAACATTGGTACCCTACCATTAATTGGAGAAAGAGTCCGTACTCCTACCTTCAACTCAGGCAACGGAATTTACGAATCCCTAGGGCACTATGAGCCAACTTATTCTCCAACAACTAGCAAAGAGAAACGAGTTGAACAAATGCTACTAACATTTCGAAGTACATTTGCAACAAACAATGAATTAAAATTGTCGATGAATCTAATAAGGTTAACAATTCATGAATGCCAACGGCTCGCGACAAGGGTCTGTTACTATAACTATAAATATTTTAACCACAGCCATCGCTGTTACTGTTTAATTAACCTTTCATGTTACTAATTTTCCTAAGTGATACATATACACGTGTAAGTATGTGTGTGTGTGTTGCCTACGGTAAATCTAGCAACTATTATCGCTATTACTGTCTTAACATTACTACTATTATAATAATTATTACTATTACCACAACGCACCAACCCTTTATTCAACCAAGCATTTAAACAAAATGTTAAGCCATTTTCATTACTTTTTTTGAGACAAGTTCAATTGAATAAACAAAGAGTGTCTAGCATTAATAAATAGTATTATTTCATCTTAATAGTAATATTAAGTTCTGATGAAAAATCTGTACACTTTGGAGGTAACAGAGAAAGGAAGGGCATGAGTAAGTGAATCACCTTCTCTTCCCTTGACACACGTAGGAGAGCAAGCCAATTTCTGAGTGGCTAAATTAGGGCAACTCTAGCCACTTAAATTTTCGGCTATTGTTTTTTCTCAAGATTTTCCCCCGACAAGTTTTCCTGCGTCGTCCTCAAACCAGCGCGTCATCTAGGTCCGCTACTTCTTATAAAAAGGTCCGGAGGCTCCGAAGCCAACACTCTTAATTTTCACCCCTCGAACGGTAGACTGAGTAGCAATAGTCCACTTCTGCTACCTCCCAGTCTACCACGAAGTGAGGACACGGCAGTTAATTTTCACCCTTGAACGGTCGACTAGATAGTAAAAGTTCGCCTCTGCTACCATTCGGTTATCCACGAGTGCGGTTCAATTTTTGCTTGAACAACATTTTTGCTTGACATCTCAAGCTTGGTTCTTCGCGTGTACGACTTCAATATTCAGAGTAAAAGTTTGTTTTAATACTATTAGCTTTTCAACTTCTCTCCTTTCTAACGTGAATATGACGTCTAGGGTATGCACTGATGACGGTGGTGGTTGCCTCTAGACTTCTCGGGAATTAAAAAACAAGCGGGTTTTCTGCGTAAACCCTAGATCGTGCACCACTACTCGAGACGGTAGTGATATCCTCTAGATCGGTCGAGAATTAAAACACACCTTGTTTCTGCGTAAACTCTAGGTCATACACCACTGGTCGGGACGGTAGTGGTAGCCTCTTGATCGGTCGCGAATTAAAACATACCTTGCACTCTGCGTAAACTCTAGGGCATGCACCACTACTCGAGAAGATAGTCGTAGCCTTTAGATCGCGAAACGAAACAATCTCTGTTTTCTAATAGAGCCCATATCACCGCACCAGGTAGTAGTGATAAACTCTAGGCATATTCCGAATGGTGAAACATAATTTTTGAGAGTGCATTTCTGGTCAACACACTAGCAACTCTGAAAGGTTAAAACTTGATCCCCTGCTCCAAAGTATTTGTGCCCTTTCGCTCGGGTTAACGAAGGCGACTACGACTTCTAATTCGGGTATATTGCAACGTACTCTTGAAGATTTCTCAGCCCTATAAGAATTTTCGGTTATTAGATTCTTTATCAACTATATGTAACCTTATAACGAAATATTCCGTTCAAACTATGTATTTCTTGTTAATATCCATACATCTGCACTCACATATTCAAAAGACAGATCATGTACTTTAACGTCTGTAGAGGAAGGAGTAAAATTGTATTGTGCGGGGGAAGCAGACTATCGTGATAATGTGAAACGTGGTCTAAAACGGAAAATAGATATTAGTCAATATATAAGTAATGGCAGATTACGCCGGGAGGACTACGCATCACATATAATGGGATTTGCACGAGATCTACAATGAGGCAACCCTAAACAAGAACTTGTTAATAATCTAAAAGACCATTTTGACAAAAATGTACGTCATGCATGGATCTGCCAAAATTTTAATGACGTCGAAACATTTTAAAAGTTTTGGCCGAATTCGACGAAGAAGACAAAAAACAAAAAAATTCGAAACAATGAATAAACCCCATTATGATCATAACAATCTCAGCACTTAAAAAAAGTTCCTTACTACGGCAAGACAGATACCCCACCCAACGCTTCACGAGCTGCCGGAACCACTAAACCTAGTAAATCTTAACTTAATTATACCCAACAGGTATAAGATCATTACCCTAAACCATATCATATTCGTACTGTTTAGGAGAATCAAAGCGTTAAAAGGCCATCATCCACCTACGCCATCACAATGTTGTGGTAACTCATTGTATAATGCTTGAAAAATTATCTGTAACGAACCACGATGGCAAAACTATTCGGCTCCAAAACAGTGACGAAATAATACAAGCAAAAAAAAAATAACATTGTAATGAACGCTCTAAGAATACATGATAGAGCTACGGAGTTAGGCTGGCATGTAAACAATCAGAAATTGTCCCTGTCTTTCAAAATACTAAAATGTAAATTACACATACTGAAATATGATCATGTTTTTTATTTAGTATTAGAAGACCCTTTTGGAGACTTATTATACAACATCCATCCAGAGTGTGACACACGTATAACCACGAAATGCCTGGGCATCGAGATAGCGATCCAGGGTGTTCAGGTAAATGCACTTACCAACACAGAAAGCGAAGTCATTTGTATCTCACAGCGGTTTTACGAAGACACCATAAACGAATTACGGAAATGTAAAACACTTACCGTGAATGGCAAAATCATTAAAGGGGCTACAAGCCTGAAATCAACAACATTAAAATTGCAAATCCAAGCAGATACAAGAATCGGGAAATTAGAGTTTTAACTCATTTACTTGATAGTCTCGAAGCTTGTCTTACCATGTATTCTTGGACATGATGCGCAAAAATTAATGAAAATAAAAATTGATATTTATCTGGATTATATAAGTATTTCGAAAAGTGGATAAAAATTTCTTACGGATTATGCCCCGCGGAGTTATAAGCGTTTAGAATATGACTCACTAACAGTGACGGATTTTAACAATAATTACAATGTTGAATGTTTTACCCCAGTACGTGTACCTGTCGATTATAATCCCAATCATCGGTCTAATCTCACAGACGAGGATATAGATGAAGGTGTCAGCGATGTAAGCCTTTATGACACTTCGTGTAACGTCAAAGAGGAAGATACACATACCAATGAGGCAGATCTCACATATGAATTAGATTATCATATTAGTGTCAAAATAGAGAAATTAATAAAAAATTAATGCGTATGCATAATTAGATAGTAACGAAAAAGAAAAGTTAAGAAATTTACTTGCTAAATATAAGTGTATTTTTGAAAATAAACCCGGGCTGCACGTGTCGTATACATATAAACTACAGATAAAAGATCTTCCCCTTTTTACATCCAACCGTATTTAGTATCCTTTGCGTACAGAGATATTGTAAATGACAAAATATTAAAAATGCTAAAATTAGAGATTATCAGTAAGTCAATGAGTCTTTACATGAACCCATTAAGTATCGTCATAAAAAGGGATAAGACCGTCCGCTTGTGCTTTGACGAGCGAAAATCAACAAACGCCTTCTAGACAACTATGAAATACCCTCTGGCATAGAAGAGTTATTCCCACACTGTAACAATGCGAACTTCATTTCTAACATAGATCTTCATAGTAGCTATTGTCAAATACCCTTAGACGAAGGAAGTAAACAGTTCACAGCTTTCAAATTCAATGGCCATATTTATGAATTTAATTTAGTGCCTTCTGGAATAAAAACGAATGGCTCGGCTTCCATACATGAATTGCATCAAATTGTATATGACTTAGAAAATTTCGTTATAACCTTCGTTGACGACATGGCCATTATATCTACTACCTTTCATAACTACTGCGAGCACTTAAAGATATTTTTGAAAAAATGAAGGAAAACAATTTACGCTTGCGGTTCGATAAATCCAATTTTGCACGATGAGAAATACATTTTTTAGGACACATCTGGCCAGCAGAAGACTTAAAACAAGATCCAAAAAAATTAACCACTTTTAAAAACTTTTCGCCCCCCAAAAACATCAACCAGTTACAAGCTTTTCTGGGATTCATTTTACCCTGTAAAAAAAGCTACGACGTTAGCGGTAGTGAATAAAATTTTTAAAGACTACCTACTGAAGTACGGAACTCCAAAAAAATCGTAACCGATCACTGAACATAGTTTACGACACGAAACTGGACACCTAAATTATCTAATAATAATATCAAGCCAATCTTTCCTTGAGTGTCAAAAAGTTGAAATGTTTAGTTGAGTGTTGAAAACATGTTTATTTCAATGTAGGGGACAAAGTCCTAATTAAAGCGTTAAATTTTTCAAATGCCGAATTAAACACTACTTCGAAATTTATAAATTTATATGAAGGTCCATACATTATTTTCAATAAGTTAAGCATCAATACATATTTAGTTAAACAAATAAATGGAAATAATGTGCTGAGAAAATTTCATTTAAAAAACTTGAAACCATACTACGAAGATCATAACACTTATCAATTACGCAACGAATAAAAAGAAATACTGTTAATGCGTACTCTAAAACAAAATGTACAGTGTACATACTTTATTTTGTATTTCTTCCTTTTTCTTTGCATTACATTTATAATACTTAATCGTTGTAATTTAACAAGTTATACACTGAATACTTCGCTTTATACCCCCGAAAAAATAATCCATCAATAATAACGTCTCACGAATACAAACAAGCACGGAAGAGTATTGATCAAACACATTAAAACAAGAAACTTATTTAGTCCTTTCTAAGTAGCGCAGTAGCAACATGCCTTCGATATCGACCCATACGGCCTTCCCAACGTCTTACAAAAACAGCACTTATGTTAACACGCATTTGATTGAGTCCAGTACTATGAACGTGACAAGTATTGATATCACGCCTGGATATAAAGATTAACGTGTTCTCAACATACTACTTCCAAATAAAAACAGAATTGGTACACACATCAGTGAAGCCCGCTTGGGAGAACACACACAAACGCCAAAATTACGTAAAAGCCATTGGGACACGCAAACAGCAAAAGAATTAAAAACTATTGAAGCGTCTGAAGTAAAGAAATCCACTCTAAGAATCTATACTGCATTAGTATGACTCTCGAGTCAAGCATACAACGCTTGGATTTCAAGTCTGTATTGCATGAGATGCGCCAAGATGAATATAGTATGGTCCGCTATAGCTTCTACACTGTGACACACACGGGGATAGCGCGTGGAGCCCACGCGCAAAGTGTTTTATGTGTACTCATGCTGAATTCGAGTGAAAGCTATTAGTATCCGAACAACGATCAGGGTGGGGGAAGACAAAACAGAGGCTAGCCTCATGTCAAGGCTTCAAAAACTGCCACCTTATGTTAATTTACATGGGCTTCCGGCCCTGTCGACGTTGATCAGATTCCAGTACGAAGTTCACCTAATGCACATGTGGTTTGCACTACAGCTGATGTGATGTGTGTATTAGATTTTGCTGATAAGGGCCCCTGAAAGATTCGAGTCCACGGAACTTTTTTTTCTATTCAATTTGTTTTGACCTCCTAAAAATGATAAATCGTGGTATTCATCTTTATTTTTCAGTAATTCATTGTTATTAACTAATGATGAAGATAAATTAAAAAATTTTACAATTTTGGTCAACAAAAATTTATTCTAATTCTTTGGCACATTTTTAACAAAAAATCAATAGGTCTCAACCCCAAATTTTTAGTAAAAAACGCTTTAAGTTTGAGAAAACGCTTTTTTGCGATTTTCGACCACGTGCTACTTAGCCGTTACTACATTATTTTCAACAAACCTGCGCTCAAATTTTACCTTCAGATGTGTACTTCAAAATAAAAAAATTTTCATAACAATCTGCAGCTTGGCAACCGTGGTATTGTTCAATAACGCACAGTCGTTTTTAGACAATTTTTTACTCTTTTGTACCAACGATCAATAGTTTGTGCAACATAATTTTTATATTATATTTGAATAAATCATTAATCATATAAGTCATTGAAAATAAATTGCAAAAATGGTGCTTCACCTGGTAAATCTGTTTTATAAATGAGAAATTACCTTTTCAAGAATAAAAAGATAAAATATTATGTAAATACCAATGAAATTAATTGTAATGTAGAATTTTTGTAAGACTTTTTTAAAACTGCTTTAGATAAATTAAAAAAAAAAAAAAAAAAAAAATTTTGATTTCCATATGTTAAGGAAGTTCGGGAGTAATAATAAAATGCAGATATCACAATAATGTAGAGTTTTCTTGATAGTCTACAATACGTAGAACATGTATGAATTTTTTAAATATTTATTATAGGTCATTTTTAAAAGAATTATACGAACGAAAATCATGTGATTGACACAGGCACTTGTAGAAAGTAACCTCTTTGTCTTGCTTAAATGGACAAAACTTTTTGAAAAATGCAAACGTATTAAAAAAAATCTACCTACGAGTTAATTGTTGTTTAATTATTTGGTTAGCAAAATTTAGAGGCATGTTATAGTGCATTTTAATCAATACAAACGTTAAACGTAAGGAAAATATTGAGTTTGTGGGGTGCAAGAGGGGGTGCGCGGTAAAGGAGGCCAAGCTGCGCGGGCAAAGGGGACTCTCTCTTCCTCATCCCTTTGAATGATATTGAATGATACCCCGAACCTCCTTAAATAATAGATTTGAAAAATATAGTACTATACTGATAATCACATCGGTTAATAGTGGTTAAAAAGAGACCAACGCATTTATATCTAATGAATTGTGTATGGATCAGGCTAAATTATTTTAAATTATAAAGGTTATGTAATTATGTAAACGTACACACATTATTTTTGCGCTTATTTTATCGTAGCTCTTGGATTCACAAAAATATGCATATTAATAGATAATTTATATTTTATTGTAAATACAACGAAAACCACCAACCTAGTGGAAGGCATGTGTATAAAAAACCTGAGTTGCCTGTGCATACCATGCATAGCTCTCACTCAAAATCAGCGTGAGTACACAAGAAACACTGCACGTGAGCTCCGAGCGCTACTTCCGTGTGTGTCACAGTATATAATCTCGCAGACCATGCTGTATTCGTTTCAATACATCTTATACCGTCTCTACCTGTGTACACAATGTAACTATGTGAATCGAAGCGTTATACTCATGACTTCTTTCATACTATTTAAGTATGGATGGTATTCATGCCACAACTGTTTAATTTTTTTCCATATACATGAGTGTTTATCAACATATTTTATCTACTATTTCAAATAAATAACTTTAAATCAAGTTACACGATAGGAGTTGTATTTATAAGGTTACAAAACATACATGCTTGTCGGTAAATTAGAAATTCATACGACCAATAGCATACAAGCAAATGTTGAGACATCTAAATCGTTGTATCAAGAGGTGCATATGCATAGATGGCGACACTTTCAATACAAGCACTCTATATCCTACATACATGCACTTTTTTTCAATATCCAATATACTCAAGACTTAAATATCAAACCACATTAATTCTTCTTCAAGAAAATTTTCTTAAGAAATAAATAAGAATGAGAAAAATATCCTCCCCAGGTGCGGATCGAACACACTAACTCCTGTTTACTAGACAGTTGCTCTACTAAATTGCTTTGGTAAGAGACAGTTCTGAAAATTAAGAATGAGAAACTTATCTAAACTTACGGTGCGAGTAAATGTACGGCTCCTTGGTAGCCTAAGTGGTAGAGCAACTGTCTAGTAAACAGGAGGTTGTGTGTTCGATCCGCACCTGGAAAGGATATATTTCTCATTCTTATTCATTTCTTTAAAAAAATTTCCTGGAAAAGAGACTATGTGATTAGTATGATAAGTCTTAAGTATATTGGATATTGAAAAAGAGGCATGCATGGAGGATATAGTGCTTGTTTTGAAAGTGCCGCCATCTATGCATATGCACCTCTTGATACAATGATTTAGATGTATCAACATTCGTTTGTATACCATTGATCGTATGAATTTCTAAAACATACGTGCATTAATTAGACCAGAAATAATGGGCCATCAATGGCTCTGACAGCAATTATTACCCAAAACACCCGATGTTCAGGTTGCTCAAAAGCAATTAAAACATCTTTAAAAAATTATTAAAACATGCGAATTTCGTTTTTTACGTTAAAATTGTGTTTGAAAGTCCAATCGACTTTTCAATGTGGGGGCTAACCCTAACAGCAAAAATAATACTACCAATCAATAGAGTAGGTCGGAATCGATCAAAAACAACTTTCCAAAGCTAAAAAAACTATTATTTAACTCAGTGTTGCCATAATAGCAAAACCGGGTCAGTTTGCCCTTATAAAATACGATCAAATCGTCTGTGAACAACATTTGAGACAATTAAATCTGACTAATTTAACGATTTCTTACGACATTTGATTTTAATTTTTTGATTTTACTTATTGAAAACAAAGAATAACGGATACATTAAGTTTTTATATTACACGGTAACCCAAGTTTTATTAATAATTTATTAATTTCAGAACATTTGTTTGCATTTTGAAAAATTTAAATGCTGAGATATAGTGACACGATTATGCCATGGCACACAAAAAAAATATTGTAATGGTCTAGGAGCAACTGTTAAGAGTCACGTTAGACGTACAAGTTTAAAATGGTTCAGGCTTTCCCATTTCTATACCTAAAGCATTACACAAATATGCTCAATTATTTTACAAGAATTACTTGTTTTTATCACTTTAAAGAGGAGAACTTGCTTTATTAAGAAAAACTTAAAACTCGATATACATCTGCAAAAAAAATAGTTAGTACTTTATCTTCTTCCTCTCTATCTGTTTTAAAAGAACAAAGAAACAAGTATTTCGTCAATTTCATACGTCTCAGTTAATTTATATGCATTAATAAATTAAAATTTTATCAAAAGACAGTTACAAAAAGAGTTTAAAGAGAAACAGTACATCATTAAGTCACCGATTGAATCGAAAAAGAGAAAAAAAATTATCGAGAGATACTAATAGAGTTGATGATTGATTTCATATTATCATGGTTAACTGTTTTATGTTTTTTTATGTAACTATTAGTTCTTACATCTTTTGGACTTTTTTTTCTATACTTTGATTTCATGATTTTTATTGCACAAGAAAAAAATAAAATATATCCGTTATTTTGTGTTTTTGATAAGTGAAATAAATGAATAATAATAATACGACATGGGGAATCATAAGATTAATGAGATTAAGGAATTTTCAATATTTTTTTTTGTTTTAAGTCATTTTGATCATATTTTACGAAGGTCAATCAAAGCAACACGCTGATGCGCCGCATCGAGTTCTTCAGTACACGTTTTAAGTCTTAACCCGCTTTTACTTTTACTGCTACAGTGAGCTTAAAAATCATTCAGAGAGATCCTTTAATAGCTCTGACTCACCAGTAATCCACTTATGTAAGGTAAAGTCCCTAGCCTCTATTATACCTAGCAATCGATTTATTTTTTCTTTAGCTTCTATAAGATTAAGTGCACCAGATACAACATGATCCATAAAAATTTTATTTTTAATTATTGGGGCTGACCAAGGAAACTCAACCTTATAATCTCGAGCTAACTGTTTTATCACTCGGAAGACTAAATAAGGGAAATAAGCCAATCTATAGGTAACGGTCTTTAATTTGTAGATGACTAATTAAATAAAGGGCATTAAATAATTGACCCTTTAACAATGCGTGCATATACATTAGCTCCTAGGATAAAATCAATACAATCAGGACTGGAGAGTTGTAAGACGACACTCGGTTTAGTACCTTGGCGTCAACTGTCAACTCAAACTTTGAAGGAAATTTCAGTTGCCATCTAAAGGTTACTACGATTTTGGCAGCTCTAACAATAAAATCATTTGAACCACTAATTAGTATATTTGGTCCCAGTGATAGGCAATAAATAAACCACTAATAACTTTTGCTTATGCTGCAGCATTGTGGTTCACGCACTACTAACGAGAAGAGAAAGGAAGAGAATAGGAACGACGTGATTAAGTTTTCATCAGCATAAAGAAAAAGAAAAGGGAAAGATGTTGAAGATTATTGTCAATTTCCTTGAAGAATTTTCTGGGTTGAGATCATATTACAATATTTATTGAAACCACATTCAACTAACGTACGTGTACTCATTTCAACGATGATCGTACCACCTTTGTACACAATATCGTTTCATAGAATGTATATTTATATTTATAATTATATTATGTCATATAATTTTATAGAAGTATAACTTCTTATTTGAGTACTCAAATATCCACTGTCCACTGTTTTTTTTTTCTTTTAAAACCAAGTATTTTGAACAGATGGATGTAGGAAAATAATTTTTTGTTACAGCGCAGAGCTATGTTCATGTAATATACACAAAAAATATTACCAAAAGAGTTCTATTACTTTCTAACCTTAAAATTAAACGAAAAATACTAGTTCTTTTTAGAAAATCTATATCTTTAGAATATATAGTTATGCTGCCGCTGCTGTATTTCACCTTCTAAATTCTGTAACATCAGGCACTTCTTGGCATTGATGTCTCTTCTAATAACTAACCGATTTGATTAAGAACAGAGACGAGGGTAAGTTATAAAGTCTTTAGCACATACAACAAGTGTATCCCGCTCTTTGACGCGCATAGCACATAATCCTAGTCCGCATATCTATGTACTGAGTCCTGTGATCCCTAGGCTCAAACAACAGCGCACAAACACAATAACACACGCACTCTGAACAAGCGTTAGATGATACTATTGATGATAAAGAGCCAGCAGCTTAACCAGAATTAACATTTTTATTTTCTATTTTCAATAATCTACTATTTCTAAAGCTGTTCAAAATCACTGAAGGCTTATCTCATATAATTATATCAACTTTCCTAAATTTTGTTTCGTATTGTAGTTCTAAATATGCGCTGTTAACATTAGGCCAGTCTGTTTATTTCGTGCTCCATGTTAATTATCATTTTTCGAAATACAGTACTTAGAAATATGTGAGAAATCGGAGATTTTAGAGCAGCCATAACGTAGCTGTCAAGTAGCTAACATTCATAAAATTTTTTTAATGCGAATAAACGTACTTTAAGGTACAATTTAAGCCTTGATAGATTTAAAATAATGCAATAGCAGTGGGAGAGTGTGATTTGAGTAAAAAAAGTATTTATTAAAACTTTGAGAAATTAGTAACTGAAAATCTATGAATTTTGTGTATATACCTTAAAACGGCACAGGTGAATAATTACACAGAACCACAAAAAAAAAAAAAAATAAGTGGAAGGGTCCTTTTCAGCAACAATGCATTTCTAATGTATTTTGAGGCGTTGACTTTATTCCCATTGTCTAAATTGCTCTATCACATCACAATTCTTTTTTATTAACGAAAAACGTGTCCATAAGCGGCAATGCTTTTATTTCAGTAATTAAAGTAGTCCCCATGTTAACAAGTGTAAAAAATTGTGATGTGATAGAGCAATTTAGACAATGGGAATGAAGTCAGCGCCTCAAAATACATAAGAAATGCATTGTTGCTGAAAGGGACCCTTCCACTTATTTTTTTTTGTGGTCCTGTGTTACTAAGCAATATTCATTACATATAAATGTGTTATACAGCTTTTAACAAAAATCATTTCATTCTTCCTTTGTTTAATGGATCGCTCATCTTTTTTTTCACTACAACTCTCATCGCTATTTTCTGTTTCACGATACGGGTTGTCAAAACCTAACTAAATAAATGAATTGTCATTTACGATAAATTTACCCAGATCATTTGCAATGAAAGATTTAAAAAGCAGAGTTTCATGTTAAGACGAAATAAGACTTTAATGAGCTAGAGCATTAATTAAACTCTTAAAACCATGTTTTTTATGAATCATCGAGGATAATCTGAGTAAGATTGGTGATAAGAATGTTCCAATATGAGCGATACGCTAGGAGATTTGTATTCAGAATTTTTATACTTTATTGACCGCACATCTTCTAAAATAATACTTGCAGCCTTTTTAACAATATTCATACGCTCTCCCTTTTTACTTCTTCTTTTTTCTTCCTCAAAACTTTACTGCAGTATGACATAACAGTATTTTTTCTTTTAACTTTAGATTGCCTGAAGCGGTTTGAGACACTTTAATAGAACAATCATTATTACATTGTACTTGACAGGTCTTGTGAACTACCATCGATGTGTACCTACGAAACTCGATTGCTCTTAACATTGATAAGTTTGTTGATTGCTTTTGACTTAATTGTCCAAACTACCCCATCTCCGATTGATTTATCGCATAGAAGGCATATATGCTAAGTCTGCACTAGCTATTCTTTGGAGTTTCTTCCGACAGCTCTAACTGCTCTGATTGATTATACATTTGACCCACAAATTTTTTTAAATTACAATTATATATATTCAAAACTTCAGCGAGTAACATTATAATTTATTAGTATCTGTAATCTATATAAATTTGTAGGTTATACTCCTGCACAGCACGTGGTCATTCAAATCATTGTAATAAACAAGTTTAAATACGAAGGAAATAAGAAGATGTATCTATAAAAAATAAGTTCGTAAAACGTATCTTTGTCTCATTACTTTAAACACATCACTCAAACACAGAACGAAAAGTATATGATATATGGATTACAGTCCATGTGCACACCACCAAATACCATTGAGAAATAAGCAGATGAACAGAGCAGCACAAAGTGGAGTTGCCGGGGACTCTGAATGTCTCTCCACCACTACACACTAAGTGCAAACGTTCGAGCACCACAGCGTTATGCTTAACTTTTAGTGAATTTTTAGGATGTCATTAGTGTAGTATTAACTCGTTATATAAGTATTAAATTTATCTAAACCTAACTACTGTACGACGTATAATACGTCTTAACGAATTACAACATGAAAAAAAAAAAATTATTTTGCTTCCAGAAGATCGCATGTATAATTTCTTTTTTTTTCTTTTTTTTTTGTAAATTCGTTAAAAAATATCAGCTATAAAAAAAACGACTGTTTTAATTAACAAAAAAAAATCCAATTGTTCGCATTTTACTGGTCAATTTGAAAACTACGCAATGCTAACACATGTTACAACAACCTTTGAAGAAAACTTTAAGCTCTTGATCGCTTGGAAAGACTTAATGGTGTATCAGCTTTGCAGATTTAAAAAAATCGGTTTTTGCAAAAACTTCTCAATATTTTTGAAATTTTTAGAAACGCTTGTTTTAAGCTAAGAACTACCCTTTACTAAATTTGGTAAAAAAATAAATAATTTTCACAGAGATACAAGCACTGAAAAAAACGTGATTTTTAATGGTTTTTTTTTTAAGAAAAATTTTTTTCGTACATTTTGTTTTTTTTCAAATTGTTTTATTTGTAGTACATTTGATTCTAAAGAAAATTTTTGATTTTTTACATATTCTCAAATGATGGCTTACATTGTCTATTTTTAATGGTAATTAAAAAGTTTTATGACGTGTTTTCTTAAGGAGTGATATTTAAAAAATACCTGTCATAGATACAACTTACATACAACCTACACCATAGTTACAACTTTTTCTCTGTCTAAATAAAATAATATATCAAGAAATTATAGAAAAACGTCTTATCCGTACCACCAGCTTCTCAACAAAAGATTAGTCTCTCAATAAAATATTTTCTGAAAAGTAATTTTTATACTAATTCAAAATATCATCTCTTAGAATTTTGTCCGAAAGTAAAAAATAGGCAAAAATTTTCACTATCTAAACGGTGTTATAACAGAAACTGCTTCCTCAAAAATTGTACTAATTTTATATTCCTGCTTTATTTAATTAGTTTTTTTTTTATTTACGCAAAATTTTTCATGCTTTTTTAAATTTTTTTAAGGATTTTTTCGTTAAATATTCAATTTAAGAAAAGCTCTGGATTTTTAGGAGAAACAATATTCATTTTATTAGCAGACATATTTTTTCTTACCAGTTATCTTTTTTAACTTTTTATTTCATTGTCAAAAACATAATATTCCTAAATATTTACCTAAGCTTCTTTGGAAAATCTTCGACATTATTGAATGTAAACCAAGCTGTGAAACAAGTATTTGGTTACTTATGGATTAATTCGTTAGTTCGAAATAATTTTTTCTCTGTTTTCAAGATCGACTGGTAAATTAATAACACAATTACTTTTACCACTCATTAACAATTTTTGTAATCCCCATGCAGCCAAATAATTTAAACTTTGTAGTTATCATCAAAGTATTTAGAGATTTAAGCTTAGCGTAAGATAAATAAAATTAATTGTGCATTGATAAAACTGAATTTATTTTAAATTGACAGTAATGAATTGATTAAAAATTTCTTCTTCTTTTATCACACGACTCAAGAGCACCTACGCATGCTTATGGCCTAGTACTCCAGCGCCTTGAGCGTAATTTCAAATTTACATATATTCTAACACGCCTCCTTAAATTAAAAATTTTATCATTTTACAAATTTTAAATAATCATGTTTTTATTTTAAATCAATCTTACATCTTTTCTAAGCTTAACAAATTTAATTTTCCCTAATGCCTTAGTAATAACGTATGCTTTTTTATCTTCTGAGTTTACTTTAACTATATTAATTTTACCGTTTGAACAATTCTCATTTACAAAGTGAAAATGTGTTTCGATACAGTTCGAATTTTTTGTATAATCACCAAATTTAGCAATGCTGATTGCACCAGAGTTATCTTCAAAGACATGTATTGGTTTCATAAAAATAATAAGGAAATCTCTTAATATTTCTCTTATCTATAAGATTTCACTTACGTTTTCAGACAACGCTACATACTTAACTGATGTCGAAGATTTTGTTGCACTTCCTCGTTTCATAGATTTCCAAGTTACACTATTCAACAGCTTCTTAACGTAACCAATAGTTGATTTTCTATCAACTACATCACCGGCTCAGTCTGGGGCATAAAACTTTTTAAAATTCTTATCGCATTTTTGAATGAGTATAATTTGAAGAATTTTGAAATCTACTTAAATAGTTTACACTATAACTAGTATCTGGTCTTGTTCCTGAGCTTACACATAAAAGTGCTTCTATCAAATTTTTGTTGTTTTTAATTCAGATGCCGACCACGCAGGTTTACATTTCAAGTTTTCCTCCATTGAAGTTTTATAAGATTTTACGTTTATTATACCATACTTTTTTGCTAAAGATTCTATGTATCTTTTACAATTGTAGTCAATGTTTATACCAAGATATGTATAAACTTCACCTGTATCTTTTATCTAAAGTTTATTTGCTAACACCTTTTTAGTGTCGTTAATTTTATTTTCATTTTTTCTACGTACCAATAAATCATCCATAAAGTTAATTACATAAATCATATCTATAAAGTATATGATACAAACAACAATGATTCTCGCTTTTTTTTTTAGTTTAAACATTTGATTAATAGTTAGATTATTTTGTAAACAATAAGCCGTTAATATATGTTTTCAATGTTTTATTTTTTTTTGAAAACCTCTTACAACTAATCTAGCTTTATACCTATTGTTTGATTTCTTGGCGTAAACCCATTTTAAATCAATAATTTTTTTATTTTCTAGTCTATCTACTAATTCATAAAATTTATTTTTATTAATGCAATTTATTTCCTTATCCATAGCTTCTTTCCAATTTAAACATTTTTCATCATTTATTGCTTCATTATACTTTTGTGGAGTGCTTGCACTAACATAATTTACGTAAATACATGTTGCATAATTTTCTGATTTATATCTTTCTGGTTCTTTACGTGTTCTACTAGACCTTCTTACTATACTATTACTTTTATTTGTAGTTTCATTACTCTTTACAGTTTTGATATTTTTATTAAAAATTGAATCATTATTGTTACTATCATGATTATTCTCTTTACTATCAAAATTTTTATTTTCTTCACCATGAAAACCTAATAATTTAACATCCTTTTCTACAATATCAGCATGTCTAGCAATTACAATTTCATTATTAATGAGTACTCTATAACCAACACTTTCATACCCTACTAATACTCCTACTTCTGCCCTTTTATCCCATTTATTGTTTCGTTTAACCTCTGGTAATCTCACAAATATTTTACTTTCATACAATTTTATATTATTATGTAAGTGTGGCTTAACTCTCATCATAATTTCATATGGAGTTTTCCTCTCAAAAGTATTTGCTAAGATTCTATTTTTTAAGTAAAATGCCGTTTTTACTACTCCTGGCCAAAATTTTATATCTAATTTTGCGTCAGATAACAGACACCTTGCTGTATCCATAACTGATCGATTGTATCTTTCTGGAGTTCCATTCAACTCATGCACATATGGAGAGCATGGATCTATTATAATACCATTTTGTTTTGCAAACTCATAAATACTTTTGTTTAGGAATTCTTTCCCATTATCACATCTCAACTATTTATTTTTTTTCCTGTCAACTTTTCTAATTTGATTATATTATGTACTAAATAATCTTAAGTCTTATTTTTAAACTTCATTATGTATACGTTGGTAATGTTACTATAATCGTCAACAATGATTAAAAAGTATTTATCTCCATTATAACTATCTCTGTAAGGCCCATTCAAATCTACATGTAAGATTTCTAATATATTATTTGCTTAACGTCTATCCTTATGAAATTTAATATCATGCATTTTATTTCAAATACCAGTGCTACATTTTTAATAATCATTCTTTAAATTATTGAATCAAAATCACTATGGCTTAGCATTCTATGATATTTTTCTTTTTGATTCATTTTACATGTTACATCGTATGCCTGTTTCTTATCTACTATGTCAAAAATCTTGTATATATCATTTATTTTAGATGCTGTTTTAAGCAATTCATTGTTTTTAATAAATATTTTTGCAGTATTATTTTCAATACTAATTTTATTTTAATTTGTTATTTTACCAACACTCATTAGATTTTCATCCATTTTTTCAACATAGTAAATGTTATTTATATCGACGTCTTTAATTTTGTCATTTAATTTAAATAATAGATTTGCGTTTTCTATTTTTGTAGCTTTTAAAATTTTTCTATACCCTATTATTATATTGACTGGATTTTATAGATGTATATATTCGGAAAAATAATTCAAGTTATTAATACATTGATCAGTGCAACCACTATCAAAAATCCATTTAATTTTATAATTACAATTATTCGCTTCGCAATCGGCAAGTTTTCCATTTTTTTTAATACTTATATCGTTATCTCACATTGTACAAAATAACTCTATGTGAGTACTTCGATTTTTGCTATCGCTTTCACCATAGTTAGCACTGTTTTCTTTGATAGTGTTGCTGTTGCCAATGTTGATTCTGCCACTATTGATCTCCATCACGAACACACGGAAAATAATTTTGAACTTTGAGAGCTTTTTCCGTGCACGCTGCGCTCTGCCATGGCCTCTGTTATTGTTGTGAAAGTTTTGCTACTGTTGGTTGCCAAACTGACCTCATCCACCTCCTCGCTGTTGACTGCATCTTCCTCTGTTTACATTTGGAATACCCGTCCACGATAATCTTGAAGTCTTTTGGTGTTGATTATAGTTATTGTTATAACATTAATTTAGAAAATGTCCTGGTTAACAACACTCATAACAGTTTTTTTTGTTGCTTTTCCACTTAAAAAACACTGGATTTTCCACTTTATACTTATTTTTGTATGCTTGATTTCTTATCTCGTACATTTTAATTTTCTTTTTAACACATTAAACTGTTTGTTCCTCTTCTTTCAAAATATCTATGAAATCACTAATATATTTCAACGCAGGGAGTAATATTCTTTGTAAATAATTAACCTTTTTATATTGTGCTTTCGACTACTGTTAATATACACAGCACATTTTTTTAAATTTTCAAAAAACTCCTTCTCACGAAGTGTTTGTATTCTTTGTTTTCACTCAATATTTGTACTGTTTATCTCTTTTAAGATTTTTTCGTTGTTAATCGGTTTAGTTCTTTCTTTTTATTGTATATATTACATTTATCTATACTCGAACCACACCTTTACACTTTTTTCCATTAAACACCTGCCAAACTTCTTCTTTAATAAAGCTTTCTAATCCCTTTACATTTCAATACATTTTGCATTAAAAAACATGTGTAACATTTCACTGCACACGTTTATACTCATCTTTTTGATACTTCACATATTTTTTATCCATTTTTAATTTTACAGTCTCACTTACAAGGTAATGTCACGTGTATCTGAAGAGACACGTAAGAAGTCAAAAAAAAAAAAATAAGAACGAAACAACCAACTCAAACCACGGACTCCTACCATGTTAAAAATAAACGAGCCTGGGAAAATAAATAGTTAAAAACGTATCGTCTGTAATAGACTTAAATTTATTATTTTTAATATTTTATGTCATACATGAGGCTTCTTACCTCAGCAACGGTTACCTATTCACTGAATATACGTATTATTATCGAATGTATACCAATCACACGACTGGAGAGCTCCTACGCATGCTTATGGCCTAGCGCTCCAACGGAGCGCGCGGGATTTTAAATTTATATATGTTCTAACTATTTGATTTCATGACATTTCGTTATTCAAAAATATTACAATCACCTTATATAAAGAGTGTTTTTTGGACAAAGTCTAAAAAAAATGAATCCACACGTATATCTTGAAAATGAATAAAAATTAATATTCAAAGAAAATTAAACAACAGTTAAGTTTAAATTAAATGGAATCAATGATTTTACAAAATCGTTAAAGAATGTATCGTTCCACAAATTGATATTTTAAACAGTAACCGTAAGATTTAAGAAAATAAGAAAAAATGTAAAAAAAAATATAGCAACCACAGATTGAATATGGTATCTTCTAAAGAAAACCATGATTGTGTACACGTCAATAAAGTATTCGAATCTGAAAATAAATCTTGTTTATCGTTTAATTTAGCTCATCCCAAAAGAATAAAACAAAAATAGTAACACTAAAGAATTTTTATTCGGTAAACATATAATTTATTTAATGTATCTTGAGTTAAATAATGATCGGAAGGACCAAGAAAAACTTTTGTGTTCAAAATATTTATCAATTGCCTTATTTGTCAAGGTAGACTAAGTTTATCAGTGGCGTGGATGGATATTGCAATGGTACTGACTTCAAATGGAACATGACATTCATAGATCGTCGTGGAGCATCAGTGGTAGGGTAAGCATAGCGAACTCAGGAAGCGTCGCGATTTTTTTGAAAAGAGAAATAACGAAAATAAACAAATTAATACAAGTTAGTAAAAACTATGATAGAATGGATAATGTTAAAAAAAAAAAAATAAATAAATAAATAAATGAAGCAGAAAGAAAAAAAATTGAGTAGGTGAGATGAAAATTTTTCAGCATTGCACTTGGGAATGAAAGCAAATGTATTAAATGCGAGGATAAGTGGCTCCGTAATCTACGTGAGGCTAGAAAAAGGCAGGATAAGTTACAAATTATGAAAAATAAGTTAAAGGTGAGGGGCACAGATGTTCTTGTTAATGATAATCTTATTTTTAAAGAGAGGAAAAGTAAAGAAAAAATAGTCAAGTCAGTGAAACAGAAAAAAAAACAGTGTAAATGCAAAAGCAGGTCAAGATAAGGTGAAATTAAGTACAGGGGTCAGTAGCTGTTATAGAAGGAGGGTCTAAATCAATCGGTAGATGTCGGTTAACTGTGTACGGGGAGTTATACGAATGTAATAAGGGAGGCAAGAGAGGGTGTGAGAAAAGAACGTATAAATGTATCAAATTAAATATTAAATTACTTAACACAGAGGTAATTACTTACATTCACACCATTCATATATTTTGAAGCTGCTTTTGATACGACTGATAAAAATTTTCTGTGGAAAGTTAAGGAGTAAAAATTTGGTTCAAAGACAAAAGAAAATTTAAGTTGAAATGAAAGTGATGGTAAAAAGCAAAAAAGGTAAGTGAGAGGAGTTTGGATAAGAAAATGGCTGAGACACGGCTGCTTGTTGAGTCCAGCACTCTTTTATTTATATATAACAAGGCTACAGATAAAGTTTAGAGTAGGGAACGTAGAGTATATAAATAGGTAAATTACAAATACGGTCTATGGTACATGCGGATGATTTGATGTTAGTAGCTCTGAATAGAAGGACAGTATTGGAGATGATGAGGATGCTAAAATAAAAAATAATTAATAGTGAACTGTGGTAAAACAAAAATTATTGTATTACACACGCACACGCACACACCTCAAATGACTTATGTGGACTCCACGTGCTTCTGGAATACATACAAATAACATTAAAAAGTTATACAGACCGTCAGCACAAGTACAATTTCGTACTCGTAATAACGCTTTTTTACCCAACAATATCTGCAGAGTTTACCTTTAATCAATACATGTAAGTGTTAATTTTTATCAGTAACAATAATCGAATATGTTTCTCTGTCAAACAAAGTTTAAGTTGTTACTATTTACAAGGGCTATTATCTACAATAATCACAAAGCCATCTGTAAAATAAATAAATGACAACTGAAGTTGACTATCGCTTCTTTAATTCACTCACTTACCACTCTTAACGAAATTTATCTATTGACTGCTTTTACAGTACTGCAAATTCTTCTAACGTATTTTTCGAATCTGTTTACTCTCTTAAAATTTGCTGGTCATCCTGCATTTTATTCTATCTAGTGAGTGATTGAAGGCGACTAACGCAGTGTTGCGCGCGGCAAATTCGAATGAAAAAAACCAACTTCCTTTACATATATGTAAGTAAGGATTCGTCCCCTGCACGCTAACCCCCTGTCAATGAATTGTTATCCCTCACGTCATCATAGATCTTGACGTAGGAGGCAAAAGGTTTTAAATTAAAAAAAATTAAACAATCAAATAAAACAAATTATGTAAGTAATAAAAAATATATTATAAATACCTCTTACAACAAATTAATTATGGTTGTTAGAAAAAAATTAGCTTGAGTAGATCTGATGTTATCAATTCAGCAAGGTTTATAACAAATATTAATGAAAAATAATTGTTTAACAATATAATAAAGAAATACAATTTTAGTATGGTAGTTAAGATTAATTTTGACTATATAATATAGAAAGGGGTATATACAGGTGTGTGTGTTCCTAGATTGTATAGTTATTTGTGTAAGGCACTCCACAGAACCTCATCATATTTCCACCACATATCCTTGTTGACCTATTACAAAATAAAATTAAATTTCGTCCCTTTCTCTCTTATTTCGGCTCAGCTTACTTTTTGGTCAGACTTCCCATCGCCCCCTAGCCTCCTGTGACCTCACCATCCACAAAATTTTTCTTTTATCCCTCAGAGTCCCCACGACATTCTTGCAGAATCTTACTAACATGTTACTGATCTTGACGGACCCCAACAGCTATCTACACATATACATTAAAATTTTATTCTAAAATTTATTTTTCGTAAGAGTGTGCGGAAAATGGATGTTTTCCGCACTGGTATTAGTGTGGACAATCGATTTTTCCACATAGTGTGCGACAAACATGTGCGGAAAAGGTGTGTGGCAAAGGTTTTTGTCGCACAGTGTGTGAAAAAAGTGTGCGGCTAAGGTTTTGCCACACACTGGAAAAAATTCTGCTACACACTGAAAATCAAAATTCATACCTATTTTGTACCTATTTTCCTCACACATTGCGAAAAAACTTGTACGCAACTCGTGCGGGACGATTTCCCGCACTCGTGACCGGTGACGGTAACTCGTACCTTGCGATCACACTCGTGCTACGCACTCGTGTGCTCAACTGGTACTCGTTCCCGTCAACTCCGGCCACTCGTGTGAGTCAATCACTACTCGTGCGGGAAATAAAAAATGAAATAGTATATACATGTACACATAATAGTAAACATTATTTGCTGGTACTTTGTACATATTAATAATAGCGTTAATTTATGAGAACGTCCATTATTCTGACTTATATTGGTTTATATCAACATACCCCACAATATTTTTTGATTATTTGATTAATTGAATATTTAGTTTGAAATACATATTTATATATTTTTTTCTAGACTGCCCAGGACGCAAATAGATGAACTTTGTACACACGAATAATTAATACTAAATTTAGGAGCGGCGTTGGCTCAGTGGTAAGCATGCTCATTACTGATACAATGTCGTTCTAGAGGTCGTACGTTCGATTCCCGGTAAGTGCAGATTTTTCCAAAAACTGTTTTCACCGGAAAAAGTTCCTATGCAACCCAGAATGTTTAGGGGCGGGTCTTTCCGTGGAATTTTCCTTCTGAGTAACTCTGGGGTTTTTTCCTAGCCCCACAGGTCTTCGGGCCTGGGTGAATGCGAAACAGTGTTAGGGCCATATTTTATGCTAGGCCGGGATCACCGGCCTTACCAGCGAGGAGTGGTCCCTGAAAATACTGAGCTTTTCCCGCGATGCTAATTAGCCTTTATCTGATGCTTCGGCAGAGAACGCCGGCTTAACCGATTAGAAGTGGACGTCCTAAAATACAAAGTCTTCTTTGGGAAAAGGCTACATAGTGGCGAGTAGACCCGATGCACCATTAGTTCAGAGAGTGCCAGCTTAACTGGCATAGTGTTTTACCTAATGTACCCCACTTTGAATTCTTCAAACCGAGTATATCATTAAATGTGCGAGAAGAATGAGATTGAAGAATGCTTTTTTCACTATCATGGAATGAATATCAGAATGTGGAACAGTTATAAAAATGGGACGTACATGAAAATAGTTACTCAATATTGTACGTTTTCCGAGCAAGAACTATACCATATTCGATGTGCACCTATGTCAGGTAGCGCTGTCGAGTAAGAGAAATTGGCCCTCACTAAGATCACCAGAATGCATGCAGCCTTGCACGAAAATTTTTTAATAATTTAAAAAAAAGGTTATTGAGAATAAATCGACCAAATGAATCAGTGATTTGAGTGTGTAATATTTTAGTGTGCAGTAATAAATTTTGTTTGGTGTTGTCATGTGTGTTACAAGATTGGAAAAAATAAAAACGTAGATTGTGACTATGATAACATAGCATATATAAGTGCACGATACATGCTTCCACTTGTGTAAAGCTTAAAGGGTACAGGTAATCCACGGAAACGTAATATAAATGTATAAAAGTTAAGCTAACCTGCCATTAGTATTTACGTTTATTGAACACTGTGTTGTGAGAAATAGATAAATGTAAGCAGTAACTGTGTTTCTCAAGCTCCACACAAGTGCAAGTATGTATATGCACTCATGTATGCTGTGTTATTACGGTCGCAACCCATGTTTTTATTTTTTTCAATCTTGTAGTACACATGACAACACTAAAAAAATGTATTACTGTACACTAACATAATACACGATCAAATACTAATTCATTTGGTTAATCCACTCTTCATAACCTTTTTTTTAAATTTATTAAAAAATTTTCCTACAAGGCTGCATGCATTCTGGCGATGATAGCGAGGGGCAATTTCTCTCACTCGACGGCATCACCTGACGTAGGCGCATAGCAAATAGCACAAATATATTTTCTACGCAAAAATGTTTTTCATCACCTCAAAAATCGTAAAATAACAAGTAATTGTGTATGCTCACGGGTAAAGCATGCAGAGGGGCGGAGCAGATTAAGATCATGGAATTTTAATATTTTTACGGAAAATAAAAAAACTAACGAAACTTTGACATTTGTATGTGATAAAGCAAAATTTTTACTGTACATTATTTAAAATAAAAGGTAAAATTTGTTACTAATAACAAATCATAAGTTTGTTTTTAAATTTGTCATTAAAGTTTCAAAAAATTTTTTTTTTAATAATCATGAAAAATTTATTTCAATCTACATAAAATTAAGTACGAGGAGCAATATCAGCTTAAAGTTAACCTCTTAGGGAAATTCTATTGCAATGAGTTTTAAAGAAGTGACGTCTCAGTTTGATAAAATTTTTGGAGAAGCTAGTGCGATAATGCTTTATTTTAGATTGAAACAATTTTTATTTGTTTCTTCGTTGGGAAAATTATAAAAATGGTTCTACAAAAGATTTTTATATTAATAACAGAAGTAGTAAATATTTTTGTATCAATAAAATTCTTACGTTTAAAGATGAATTTTTTTACTCATTCAACATTTCAAATTTGGTTAATGATTTATGTACATACAACAAATTAGTGTCAAAAACTACGAAATTTTTAATTGACTATAATTTATAAAAGATCCTACGTAATTAGAAATTAGTGTACGAGCAATATTCGTTTTTAAGAAATCGCAATTTTTTTATAAAAAACGCATTAAATGTTTAATAGTTTTAAGAAAGTTGAGGTTGACAAAAATGATCGATCAAGAGCTCATTTTTTTCTTCAAGCTCTATATTTTACGATGATGCTATGGACATTTTTTTTTTGTAAGACCGTAAAAACTACATCCAAAAAATGAAAATATGTGCTTTTTTCGAAGGTACGTTTTTTTGTAATACATTGTAAATAAATAGATGTAACGTAATACGATTTTGACAGTTATTTAGCTCGTAATTTTGCACGGATTTAGAAAAAACCGTTGCTTTAGGATATGGTAAATTTTGACAAATGCTCTGATATTTTCTTTATGAATATATGTAAATTTTACACTTTGTATAGAAGCATAATATTTAACATTACTGGGATAGTTATATTTTTTCAATAAAAATTCATTATATCGAACAACTATTAAATTATTAACAGGAATTTCTTGTTATCTTTGATTCGATAAATATAGTTGTCAGAAGAATTATTTCAACGTTAATATTCTGGACAGCCATTTATTTAAAAGTTGTTTTTTGTTTAAAGGGTTTTGGAAAATGTTTTTTACACATTTCATCTTCACTTTCTAATCATAGACTTTTTTTATGTGGACTATGAAGCACGTGTTTGATAACTAGCTTTTGAAGTTATTTACTGTCCGAAGGAATTTCTGCAGATATAAATTTGTCAATATAATCTGTTATAATTAGCTTATTATCAGAATGCAATGTTATTAAATTATAAGCATGCGGTTAACTTTTTTTGAAACTCAATAGTATTTACGTATGCTGAGACTTAACCAAAACAACGTTTTATTAAAGACTTTAATTTCATATGAAATGATTCAACAGTTATATTTAATTTACCGTTTGAAGTTATATTTTTTAAGAAGTGTTTTAAAATTTCTTTTCATTATGGATTGCACGTCACAGTGATGAATGAATCTGGTCAACACATTTTCTCATAACGGCTATTGCATCCTGATAATGTTGTTGCATGTATCTTGGTCTACATATGAATACTTATAGTAATGTAAGCAAATTTCCAATTTTTCTCTTTTTTCCTAAAATTTTAGGCTAAGTTTAGAGCGATATGATCCAAGATTCCTTGATAACATTCAATATACAATGATTTTTTATTATTTCTAAAAAAATTCATTTTATTACATTCGATCACTATGTATGAGTGTATTCAAAATTGTTGCATTAGTCTTTCAGCATATAAGAGAGAACTGAAATTTGTTTAAATAGGTCAATAAAAAAATCTGTATGTATAATAATCTAACAAAGTAGTGTTGTCTGTTTTACATGGATTTTTTTTTATAATTTAGACTCTAATCCGAATTATCTGATAAAAATATTATTGGAAAAATCATTGAATCGATAAAATAAGATGATTTATTGAAGTAAGTATAAGTAAAAATGTCATTTGGTAAATTCTTGGAATGTACACAAAGATTAAAATCATTTACGGTATCTGAATCAAAAACTATAATAGGACCGCATTCTGATGTCAACAGTTTATTGTAAAGATGTCTTTTTTTACAACTTTTATGCAAAAAATACATTTTGTAACTATTCGAATTTTTTTTTATTAGCAAACCTCCCTCCA
This sequence comes from Copidosoma floridanum, assembly GCF_036245765.1. NCBI lineage: Eukaryota > Metazoa > Arthropoda > Insecta > Hymenoptera > Encyrtidae > Copidosoma > Copidosoma floridanum. The sequence continues at coordinate 12,958,233 of NW_028321898.1, read as the reverse complement.
CCTTTATTTCAGCCACATCTGTGAAGTTAGCATGTTACTTTTCAATAACAGCTTTCTGATTAGCACAGGAATTTGCAGTTATATTACATTTAATTTGCAGTTCAAATCCCAATTTAGCAGTTGTTAATTAAATTAATCAAAACTGATGCACCGATAACTTCACAGGAAGTTAGCAGTCCGTATACCCCTGCAACGACAACCAAGCCAACTGCAAAATTCTGCATGAGCTAGGAATACGCACTTTTTTGCATTTCTCCAAATAGCGTGATACCAATTTTGCATTTGTTTATTTTTTTTTTAAATAACGACATACACTGCTAACTTAACAGGAAAAACTTGTTCCATAACATAATGTATTGATTGATATTAAATTAAAGCAGGACAAGTGAATTAAAAAAAAGCAAATATGTCTCTATACATTATGTTTGAAAATATCAAGTTCAGTGGATTCTTGGGAATTTTTGCCTAAGCAACTATTTAACTTTCATTACTTTTTATTATTTATTCATTTTATAGCTATTTTTACGGATAATCGTGATCAGAGAATGAAAGTTGGCACTGTAACGAATTCATCATTATTATATTTTTTATAATTATTTTCTAATTAAGAAAAAGGAACATAATATTTGTAATATACTTGTTTTAATCAGGTGGTGCGATTTTTTTTTCTTAATACGCAACAAAAAACAAATTTGGGCTTGATCTAGTGCTCATAGCACAAACTTTATAAGGTTTCGGTTTTTTTTTCCAGTGAAACCAGCTGTATAATTAATGAAATGAATGAAACTGAGATGAAACCTTCATGTGATATACTTAATACCCTTAAACTAGATTAAAAGTCAGGAAATATTTATGATAACCAGTGATATTTGATTTATGCTTTTGCTTATTCTTATTAAATTTTTTATTGAACAACAGGCAATAAGTTGTGTATTAAATTATTAATACACCTAATAAGTTATCAGTTGATTATCATTAACATCTCCTATTTGTGTCAACATTGTACAGTTTTACATTACCGTAAGGATTATAAGGAAAACTATGTATACAAATTTTACAATAGATCTTATTAGCAATCTACAGATCATATTAGCATCTACAGATCATATTAGCAAACCTACACTGAGAAAGATTTAGTGCTGCAGTTGTCCCTCCCCCTACAGCAGCTATATCAAATCACAATTAGTCTGCTGTCTCTGACTACTGGGATAGCATATAACTAAATCAATCTTGGGCATTCTGATGTTGATGTTAAAGATTTATATGACTATTATTTTTTATTACTATACATTTTGTATTACAATCCTTTTATTCTCCGTCTTCTTATTTAAAAAAAAGACAAGTTCTTACTATAATAGTAATGAAGTGAAAAAATACAAGTAAAAATTAATGAAAAAAACCATCAACATTTTGCATTCTGCAATAAGCATACACAACTTTTATAACTTTAACTTTAAACAAGACAAACTGTTATACAGTCATTTTTAACCAGATAAAACCAAAATAGAAAAAAAAATTAATAAAATAAATATTTATTCTTTGACGGTAATAGAAATCCAAATAAAAAAACTCCGCTAACTAGTCAAAATTGTTGAAAAGGAGGACATGCGCACGCACACCTATGTATATGTATATGGATATATATATAGGGATATTTTTTTTTTTTAACTTCTTGGCAACATCGGCATCAGGCGTCGATTTCAGCCAAATATTCTTATATTGGATATTCTTAAGCACTTGAGGAGCGGTAACCAGCGTGTAGATCAGCTTCCCCTGAGTCAAAATCCGTTTAGAGAATAATTTTTTAACAATTATTCATTAAGTAAATGGATTTACAAAAGAGCTGAATTTCAGGGTGTTAAGAACGCCAATTTCAATGGCGCGGGCTGCCATGAAGAGCAGTGTCATCGATCGCAACAACATAGCAACAAATCTCTAAGTCGGTAAACAAAGTCTGAATAGATCCCCTAGCAGGCAGGAGATGGTGCTCAAATGTGATTAAAATAGTAAGAACGTGAAGATATAAAATTATAAGAAGGAAATAAGGGGCTGAGTATCAGAAACGTAAAAACAAATAAATAAGCGTACAAAAAGGTTATTTAGTTAACCTGAGATATAATGTAAGATCATTCTACATACGATGGAATTGACAATAACGATAAAGATGATGATGATAATGATAAAGACAATAAGCATGATAATTCATATAGTACAAGAAAGATACAATTGTAAACAACATTAATAATAATAATAAATACTTATAATAAATAAAAAAGCAGTGGCGCTTTGGCGGTACTTGGACGGCACTTTGGCGGCACATGGGCAGAATTTAAGTAACGGCACTTAGGCGGTACTTTGTCGGCATTTGGGCAGAATTTGAGCAGCGGCACTTGGGAGGCCCTTGGGCAGCACTTTGGCGGTATTTGGACAATACTTTGGCAGTTCTTTGTCGGCACTTGGGCGGTACTTGGGTGGCACTAGGGCCGTACTTTGGCGGTACTTTGTCGGCACTTAGGCAGAATTTAAGCAGCGTCACTTGGGCGGTACTTGGGTGGTATTTGGGCGGTACTTCGGCGGCACTTGGACGATACTTTGGCGGCACTTGGGTATAATTTGAGCAGCGGCACTTGGGCGGTACTTCGGCAGCACTTGGGCATAATTGGAGCAGCGGCACTTGAGCAGAATTTGAACAGCGGCACTTGGAAGGTACTTGGCAGAATTTGAGCAGCAGCACTTGGGCAGTACTTGGGCGGCACATGGGCGGTACTTGGGCAGCACTTGGGAGGTACTTTGTCGGCACTTGGGCAGAATTTGAGCAGTGGTAATTGGGCGGTAAGTGGGCGGTATTTTGGCAATACTTTGTTAGAACTTGGTCAGAATTTGAGCAGCGGCACTTGGGCGGTACTTGGGTGGCACATGGGCGGTACTTGGACGGGACTTTGTCGGCACTCGGGCAGAATTTGAGCAGCGGCACTTGGGCAGTACTTTTGCTCAAGTACCGCCAAAGTACCGCCTAAGTACCACCCAAGTGCCACCTAAGTACCACTTGAGTGCCGCTGCTCGAATTCTGCCCAAGTGCCGACAAAGTACCGCTCAAGTGCCGCCCAAGTGCCGCTGCTCAAATTCTGCCCAAGTGCCGCCAAAATACTACTTAAGTACGGCCCAAGTGCCGCTTTTCACATTTTGCCTAAGTGCTGACAAACTGCAGCTAAAGTACCGGCCAAGTGCCGCCCAAGTACCGCCCAAGTGCCGCTGCTAACATTCTGCTTTAGTACCGATAAAGTACCGCTAAAGTACGGCCCAAGTACCACCCAAGTGCCGCTGCTCAAATTCTGACCAAGTGCGGACAAAGTACCTCCCAAGTGCCGCCCAAGTACCGCCCAAGTGCTGCTGCTCAAATTCTGCCCAAGTGCCGCCAAAGTACCGCCAAAGTACTGCTTAAGTGCCGGCAAAGTACCGTCCAAGTTTCGCCTATGTGCCACCCAAGTACCACTTAAGTGCCGCCCAAGTACCGCCCAAGTGCCGCTGCTCAAATTCTGCCCAAGTGCCGACAAAGTACCACCCAAGTGCCACTGCTCATATTCTGCCCAAGTGCCGCCATAGTGCCGTCCAAGTACCGCCCAAGCGCCATTGCTTAAGTACTACCCAAGTGCGGCCCAAGTTCCACCTGATAGCTGCTTAAGTTAAACATTTGTATTTATTATAAGTATTTATTATTATTATTACTGTTGTTTACAATTTATTTTCTTTCTTATATTATATTAATTATCATGTTTATTATCTTTATCATTATCATCATCATCTTCATCGTCATTGTCAATTTCATCGTATGTACAATGATCTCACAATAATATCTCTGGTTAACTAAATAACCTTTTTGTACGCTTATTTATTTGTTTTTAGGTTTCTGATACTCAGCCCCTTATCTTGTTCTAATAATTTTATAGCTACACGTTTTTACTATTTTAATCACATTTGAGCGCCATCTCCTGCCCGCTAGGGGATCTATTCAGACTTTGTTTACCGACCTAGAGGTTTGTTGCTATGTTGTTGCGATCGATGACACTGCTCTTCATGGCAGCCCACGCCATTGAAATTGGCGTTCTAAATACGCTGAAATTCAGCACTTTTATAAATCCATTTACTTAATGAATAATTGTTAAAAAATTATTCTGTAAACGGATTTTGACTCAGGGGAAGCTGATCTACACGCTGGTTCCCGCTCCTTAAGTGCTTAAGAATATCCCGTGTATATATATATACAGAGAGAGAGAGAGAGAGACTTTTCCTGAAGTACAAAAAATCAATTCTAAACTTTGAGAAACATATTTTTATATCTACTTAACCATTCATGAAACGCATTTATAATAGCGTCCACTCAAAGAGACTTTTGTTATTTTTAAGTGGTACATTTTTATTTTCTTCGTGAGATAAATTAATTTGAAGGTAAGACAGACTACAAATATTGAATCATTAAAATATTATTAATAAATCGAGTTCTCTCGTAACGGAAGCAGCAGTGCCACTACAAAGTCTGTAAAAAGTAATCTCTTCTAGGACGTTTTTTTTTTTTTTTTTTTTTCAATAAAACCAAAGTTGGCTATTTTTTTGACGGCAATTTTTAACTGGCACTATCTTTTAACTAGCTGTAGATTTGCTTGTTGAATCTATACTACCAATATTTCAATTTTTCAACAAACATTCCATTATAAAATGGTTAATTGAGAATCGTGTTTTTGATGATTCTATGAATATTTATTCTTTAATTATTACTTGAAACTTTATTTTTTGAGGTAAGTATTTTCACGTAATTAATTGATAAATCCAAATTTTTAAAGTATCTCTGTACATATTTTATTGCATTTTGAGCTATAGGCTTGCCATGGTATAGATATTGCATTAGTTACAAACTGTATCAGTATGAAATTCTTACTTAAGGGCATTATCCACTTATCAGAGCCGTATCAAAAGTTTTTGAAATAAAAAAATTATTTTATATTTTAAAGTTTGTTTCAAATAAAAAATATTTTAATACATTTCTTCCGTAGAATACTTTTCGAGTAAAAAATTTGAAACTGACAAATATCTTGTAAACTATCTATATAAAATCTTTTAAAACACTCTTTCTTTGTCGTTTCAAAATCTGCAGTCATGAGTAATGATTTAGTATCCTACCTTGTAAACCTTGCTTTCGAAGTCAGAAGTAAGTCAGATTTTTACTATGTCAAAAGTTAAAGAATTTGGCCCAGTCAAACTTTATTCATGTTTTGTTTATTCATAAGTTAAGTCTGTACTACTATCAAGTTTTTTTTTCAAAACGCTTTTCTGAACTAGTACCTAACAGTTTTGTTATCAGGCCAAACCGATCACTTGTTTCGTAAGAATATTCCGTTCTTTTAGATGAACCTAACTCAATTGCTAAATTACGCCACGCTGTTGTTGAGAACGCGCATAAATATGTACGCTTAGTCACGAAGAGACGTAAATAAGTTTTAACTGCGAACTAACCACATGAAACTCACTGAAAATTCTGCACGTAAATTAGAAGCAGTTTGACGTAAGGTTAGTACTAAGTGTATGCGTTCACTTGTTTCCGTGCAAACATGAAAAGACTCCTTGAAGAGGTTCGTTCCACTCCTGCAGAAAAACGGGCGGTTCGTTTCACTCCCACGGGGGAACGGTCGGTAAAGGAACTTTTGAAATACAGATATGCCAGAGCCTCAAAAAATCGTGATTCTTTACATTGTGATGAAATGAGTTTGAAAATTGTCAGAAAAATGTAAATAATAACTCTTGAGGCAGTCATAAATGTGGTTTTTATAAAAAAAACTTTTTTTTTCCCATCATTGTTGAATATTTTTGAATAAATTGCATTAAAAGAAAAAAGCTATTAATAAGAAGGTAAATATTCTGCACAAGAAATCAGTAGTAAGATTGTTTTTATTGTTTGATATGCAAAAATGATAAAAATTTGGACAGCCTATACGATTGATAATGCGATATAAATCGAGATCTATTTTGCTCAAAGTAGTAAGCACTAAAAATGTCATGAATGACTATTAGAAATAATGATTTTTAAATATATTAACAAAAAAAATAATCAATAAATTTGTTATTAAGACTACAGGTTCCTTAATTTTAAATGAAGTATTAAATGTTGCACGTATTTTTCTATTAACTTTCCGAAACATGTTATTTCACAAACTAAAAGGAGACGAAATATAATTAATCTATTTTCTTTAACTTTGAAAATAAAAATAAAAATTCCTGACCAATCGTATCAAACCATGTTGTTGTAAAGAAGAAAATAATTAACCAAAATTCATAAACTGACTCCTTGAGTATCCACTCCTAGCTAATACCAGATGTTGTCGCCTAATGTTTACTCAGATAATTAAATACTCGTAACAAAACCACGCATAAAATTGCGTTTTGATCTATTCACAAATCAAATTATTTTTCAGCTACAAGCGTGTGCTATTGATATTACTGTGGCTTCATTACAAGTGACTATAATACACATTCTTCGCAATGTAACAGCACTATATCTTTTGTGTAATGTTTTTATCGATCAACAGCCACTAACGTAATATTGTATAGAATACCACATTACTATAAAAGCAAACTGGTATCAATGTACTTTTTCGGTAACGTTTTTAAAGCGAGTGTTTTGGAAGGTACTGCATCACTGTCACTTATAATTTCAATTCAATAATATAAATAACACTAGCGCGTAATTGAGAAAAAATTTCATAGGAGTAGGTTAAAACACAAATTCATGGATAGTATTCTTGGCAAGCAGTTAATTACATAAGACATACTAGTAAATATCAGGCAACAGCGTTGACAAACTCGTCAGTTGACTTTCCACTGTTCAGGCTACTTAGCACGCTTGCCTCGTGGCAGGCAGAAACAGACGCTTAGGGTGGCAGTTTCAGGGGGAATTTTGGTCAACTGAATCTTTTACTTATGACGAATGGGATAGTGAAATTGATCCAGTAAAAATTTTCTAATATACAAAGTAACCATTCCATATGTGGTTAGGCTAGGTCCAAGATCAACATAGTAATTAGAGAGGTCATTACGGCCAAAAAAGTGAAATGTATCGTAACTCGGCTCCTTTTGCGAAGAAAACAAATTATATGAATTGTTAACCTAAAAGCAATAATAATTTTTCGCCTGATTGAGACAAAAAATGCCAATAATACTAAATATTATTACTTTATTCACTGATTACTGTCAGATTACTGCAGCTTCACGGTAAAAAGTATTACTAATTGAGATTGATTTTTGCAAAAAAATTACTCTAAAGCTATCGAAATGACTATATAGTCAAGATTCGTTTGTCACAACTGTACCGTTGCTTTTACCGTCAAAACTGACGTATTTTTTTTGTCCTTGAAGTGGTCTTACAATAATAATTTTTGTGATGATTTGTAAAAACATAAGTGCAATTAAACGCACTGTGTTTCCAAGCTTTGTGTTCCAAACCAAGGAAATCACGGTTCTTAGAAATAGGACTGTTTTTACACTTTTCCGTTTATTTATTTTAGAATCCTAATTTCAAAGGTATTACTGATATTTTAAGTGTTTACCAATTTTAGCTAAGCCGATCTCGATTTATATTGTAACCATATTGTATCATCAAGTGTACAGATTAATATCGTAAAAAGTGTACAGAAAATATAAATTTTTAATTAACGATTTTGCTATGTAGCGGTGTTGGTTCAGTAAGCGTGCTTGGTACTAATACAACACAAATCTAGGGCCTTGGGTTTGATTCACGGTAATGCAGCTTTTTTCAAAAACTGTTTTCATCGGAAAAGTTCCTATAAAATCCCGACTGTTTCGGGGCAAGTTTTTTCATGGAATTTTACTTCAGAAAGATTCCAGGGTTTGTTCCTAGCCTCTCTCAGGTTTTCGAGCCTAGGTGAATGCAAGACAGAGTTAGCGCTGTAAGGTATAGGAATTAGCGGATCCGATGCCAAGCGCCGGCGGGAAGCGCCGGCTCCACCAGCGAGGAGTGGTCCCTGAAAGATGGGGCTTCTCTGAGGATGCTAATATGCCTGGATTCAATGCTGCAGCAGAGAGCGCTGGCTTAACCAGCGAGAAGTGGACAGAGATACGAAGTCGTCTCCGAGGAAAAATTACACACTGACGAGTGGGCCCAATGCACTATCAGTGCAGAAGGTGCCAGCTGAACTGGCAAGGTATTTCACTAATAAAGTTTCAACTGTGCCCATGGTATAAGGTATGATATCACTTGAAATATTGGTAAAATGGATGTGGCAATACACCCTGATACATAAGTGGTTAGTATATAGTTACGGAGACTCGGACGATAGGCTGTTGTGGTTGCAACCCGGTAAAAAAAATCAACAATTTTGCGATAAGCCGTCATTTGGAAATTTTTCTACCAGACTGGGCGCACATCTTTAAGAATATAAAAAACTGTAGTATACGCGATTTTCTTTGAATTTAAAGCATTGCAAGTACTACCTTTTCACATTTATATACGTTTGTCATTTGTCTCAAAAAATTTTTCGTTCTAAATGCAGTACTCTTTGAGATACCAAATTAAATACAAAAATTTTTGTTTTACGTAACTTCTTCTTAAATTTTTTTCAAGATTTTAAACTGAAATTTCGTTAACATCTTGAAAACTTATCGCATAAGAGAGTAATGTAAGATTCTAGATTATTCATATCTATTATCACATTTATTAATAAATATTATCATATTTATCAATTAAACATAAAACTTAGACGTTACGATTTTGTTATTTTTATATATTTTTTTTTTTTAAACCAATGAACTCACCAACATTGACAAAAACTATAAAAAACTAAAGTGTCTAAAAAATTTCACTGAACTTTTGGTCAAACCTTCATCCTACAAAATTTTACAGTAAGACAGTCTTACATGCACTAGTGCTCTGCTTGTAACATGTACAGGTATCAGCAAGAACTATTACTAATAAGGATAAAAGAATTTTAAAAATGAGCACAACACTATTCAAAAAAATGCAAGAAAACTGCAAATTCTTAGCCCACACAGAATTTTACAGTTAGCTTGGTTGTCGTTGCAGGGGTATGTGGACTGCTAACTTCTTGTATAGTTAGCAGTGAATCAGTTTTTATTGTTTTAATATTAGAATTTTAACTGCAAATTGAATTTTAAAAAAACGAATATTCCGGTGCCGATCAGAAAGCTGCTATTAAAAAGTGGCGTGCCAACTTCACAGACGTCTCTCAAACACCTACAGCTCCCTAAAAATAAAATAAAATTCTATTGGTTATAACCTTTTTTTGTAGGGTTTAGTTATTGCAAATCTCCCTTTTTCATCCCCCTACACCACGACTTAATTTTAAAACGCTCCCTTAGCCACTCTCATAATAAGCTAGAATACTATCGGTTTTTTCCTTATTTTTATTGAGTTAAATTTTTGCTTAGCTACCCCTCCAACCCTTCTACTACCCTGAGCCACTCGTTACAACCATATAACCAATAACCCAATAAGTCTTTCTCACAAGTTTAAATAACTCTCTCCAGACATTATTCAGCTATTCAGTTGCATCTCGAAATAAGGTACAATTATACCAATTATCGTGTCATCTTTAGTTGATGACCCTGCAATGGCTCGCTGATTTTTTCTAACTTGAATTCCCAATAAGCTTATTAATAGCATTATTTCGTATCAACATTACAATTGTTTCAATTGTTAAATTAAGCTCATGCGGAGATAAGTCTTAACAAAGACTGTTTACAAATTAAATTAGAAAATTTTTATACATATCACTATCAGATTCATCGACACCGTTGTAAATAGCATAATCTATGCTGTAATATGTTTTATTTCTCTTTTTACGTAATTTAGAATTTTATTGTTCGAACACAAAGTATATTTATTGTAGGAAAAAACTATAAGACTATTCATTAGAAAGTTAATATCTTTATTCAAAATATCGGAACAAACATCAGTTGCTATCCATTAATTTAGCAATTGCAGAAATTTAGTTTTTCCTTCTCTAATATCTAATACTAATTTTAGGAATGTTTTGTCAATTGAGCAAATAATAATGTACGTAATAATGACTAGAGATATAACGATTTAATACTTATTCAACACTTTTTCTGTATAATCAAGCTTTTATTACTATTGTTTTAAACTGGGAGAAATAACTCTAAAAATTGCTAAGTTGCGTGCAACGAAATAAAAAAATTTTTTTTTTTTTTTTAATTAAAATGCTTTAAGCGCTTTAAAAAGTAATGAGGAAGGCTCCCAATAATTTTTAGATCGTAAAAATGTACCCTTCTCAAGATATGAGATTTTAAAGATTGATCCGAAAGTACAGGCGTAAAAAATGCGTTCAGGCCTTTCAAACTATGGAAGTAAGATTCATACAGTGTTTATAAATCAAGGTAATTCTCTGTCCATGCAATAACTCATAAAAACTATTTTTTTTTAGAGGTCCTCGCTATGATACCGTCAGGATATAGCAATGACTTATATAACCCAATAACCAAACGAAGTTAGAATAGAATATATATGCATGTACAAATGACTTGAAAAATAAAAAATCATCCATACCGACACTATATTCTTGGTACTAGTAAAATAAAATAACAAAAAATTGTCGTATCGTTAAAAAAAACCGAAAAGTACCTACATTTCCAAGAAATCTGATATAACAAGCTGCATGCCACTAAAAATGCCTGAATTTACAGTGATATAATCAGGTACATATAATAGTAATAAGTTTCAAAAATTTTCGTCTTCTGGAATTATTAATTTCAAGTGTTATATCGCAAAAATGACCAAAAAATACAGAAATTTAGAAAAAATTCACTATCACAGTCTGCATGCCACTGATAATGCATAAAGAATTATTGATATTACTTGGTATATATAATAGTAATTAGATCTTGGAATTTTCGTCTTCCAAAATTATTAATCTCAAGTGTTATAGCACAAAAATGACCGCGAAATGCAAAAATTTATACGAAATTTATCATCTTAAGCCAATAACCTAATAACCCAATAACCCTAAAATCTCTTTCTCAAATAATTAATTTACTACCGAAATAGATATTTGTATCGCTTAAATTACGTAATGTTCTTTTAACTATTTCTAAGATTTTTCTTGCGAGTTTTTTGGAGTTTTCTTTTAATTTGAAAATGAAGTGTAGCTGTTGTAGAGCACTGTTTTCCTGTTCTATTTTTAAATCGTTTATAAAAAATTGTTAAAATTTTCGCCTAAAATACGTTCCGAGATTAAAAACCAAGCAAACAATTTTCTCAGTTGGCATGGCAGTATAACGTTACATGCTTCTTTAAAAATATTATGAATTAGGGAATCGTATACCACTGCACCATAAGAAAAAGCAGCGTCTTTAAATGTACTATAAAGTATTCAAACAATTGTTCTTAATATTTTAAAAAATTCCGCTCTATTAATGCAATTTAAAAGTATTTTAAAAAAAAGCGGTTGGAGCCCTTAGGAGACAATTTGTTAAGTCAACATTTTTAAAAATTATCCTAAACTATTTCCTATTCAACCCAAGTTTTTGTTACTAAATTAAAAAAGTAGTATTCTAAAAAATTAACATAGCGAATTTTGTTGTGCAAAATTTTGGCAAAGTAAAAGACAAAAATTTAATTATTTTTAGTATGCAAAAATATTTTTACTTGCTGTAAGTTTATATACTAATAAATTTCAACAACTATTGAACCAAAGATGATTTTGGATATTGTATTCAATATCACAATAATATTTTTTATTTTGCAGTATTCAATGCCAATGTCGTGAGTGAAGGGAAAAGCTATTTATAATTAAAAAATTCAAAATCAAGTTTGTTACATGACATCTTAATTCCTTATGAACAATTCTAATAACCCTTTAAACAATCAATTTAATATAAACACGTATATATATATATATATATATATATATATATATATATATATATATATATATATATATATATATATATATATATAACTTTATGCCTATAAACTTCACTTCTGTAAAAAAAAGCTTGCCAAAACAGCTTGTTTTTATAAATTTTCTTACCATAGGCACAAAGTCTAACAGCCGCTTTGCAGCCTTGTAATCAATTTCAGCGATAAATTGCACTTTGGGCCTTCAGTAAGAAAAATATTATACGTAACTCAGGCACTAACATTTAACAACCACATAGTTCAGGTGCTTATGTTTGTACTTTGTATACCACACCTGTATACAACACTTTTAATTGTATCTGTTTCGTTTGTTAACACATTTTTTTCCAAAGTATTTTTTTATCTTATTCTACTATCTAAGACACTAAAAATTTTTGTTTTTTTATTATAAATTGTAATGGTAATATTCTCTTGCAACTTTTTTTTTCTAAAGTTATAACTATTATTTCGTTCATAACTTTTTTTAGTTTTATGTTGTAATAAGTCATAATGCCAGCTGTCGTTATTATTAGAATAAAGTATAAAATTTTAATTTACTCGAATTATTTATATCTATGAGTAAAATTTGGATGTTTATACTTAATTGTTACAAAAACATAAATTTTAACAAAACTTTGTAACTTAACTTCTGTTCCAAAAATTCCATTTCTTATCATGAAAATATTTGTAGGAAACATACGTTACATTTCGAAGAATGAAATAACATGACTCATAATTCAAGACTAAAAACAATGTAATTATATTGAATTTCATAACTCATATTTTGAGAGTATTTTGGCGCGCGAAGCGACACTCATATAATAATAACGTTAGCGTTAAACATAGCAAAACAGAAAATATTAGTGTAGTATCAAATGAAGTGTCTAAAATGATCGTTGTTAAGTAACTTGTTAAATCTTATATCAGAATAACTAAATGCAGGAGATTTCGTTACCCCTTTTTCGCAACAATTTTTACTTTTTTTTTACAAAACATACATTTTTTTTTTACCGAGGGAGCGAAGTTCAATGGTGCGCTTGTGGGCACACTTTGCACCAAATAAATCACTTTGGGCCCTAAGGCAAAAAAGTATTTTAGGCCCAGACTGCGCAAAAAACATTTTTTTCCGTGGGCTAAAAGTGAATACAAGAGTGAAAAGAAGCAGTTGCACATTGTGCCCATGGTAAAAAATTTATAAAAACAATCAGTTTTGGAAAACTTTTTTTCACAGACAGAGAGTCATTATGTACCTTACCGTATTATATAGTGATTTCGGCGAATCGTTCCACACAACTGCTCCACGAACCCCTCAGCCGCTCACCACCGCCCTCAGGCACCCTTGAAAACAAGATAAAATTCTCACGGTTTTAATGTTATTTTCAGTGGGTTCGATTTTTGTTTAGCCCTTCCCTCTACACCCTCCACATATCGCTAGATTTTAATGAGACCCCTTAATTTTTTTCCAACCCCCCTTAACCCACTCTACTTAATTAGGTAAGATTCTATTAGGTTTTGCCTTATTTTAATTGGGTTTAATTTTTGTTTAGCCCCCCTCCCCCAACTCCAGCCCCCCCCCCAAATTTTATAACCCAACAACAGCATAACCAAACACAATTTTGTTTAGCTTCCCCTCTACCCACACTCTAATTTTATGACCAAGCACCCAGTACAACCCAACATAATTTTTAAAATCTCTTACCTGCCACCCTTCAGCCGCATTTCTAAAGTAAAATAATATTGGCTTTCAGGTCATTTTTGGTTATATTACTTTTTGCACCTTCCTTTTCAGCACTTCTGACAGTTTTAAAAAAGGTCTTAAGTTCACTTACAATTTCTAAATACATTGTCTCAGAAACGCTCCAATATTTGATCTAGCCCTCTTCAGCCACTTTCCACCACTTTCTTAATAATTTTTTTATCTGTGTATATATATTTGTTGGCACATTTTTACATCACTTTTAAAGTAGTGCTGTGGCACCCTGTTTTTTTTTTTAATTCTCAAAAAGTTTATTAATTGCATTTCCACGTTTTTGGAACTCTATTGCGTAAAAATAAGCTAATATATTACCAAAAATGTTGTCACACGATATAATGACTAAAATCGATTGTAATTTTGCGTGAAATACTTGAACAGTTATAACCAGTATACAGTTTGGCACTATTTTTTTTGGAGAGTTAGATTGAACCATTTTTTAATTTACCATTTAGGATTACACGTTACGATTATAAACAAATCTGGTCTACCGTATTTTCTTATTATAGCCACAGCATCTTAATAATGTTGTTGCATATAACGTGCTCCTCCAATGTACGTCGATAACAATATAAATACGTCTCTAATTTATTCTTTATTTTTCAAATTTTCTTATCAACCTTCATACCATTTAATTCTTAAGTTTTTTTGATTACTTTTTAAATAATTTAGTTTATTATTTTCAATCATAAAATATGCATGTAAAAAAAATTGATACGTTCTTCCGACTTGTAATAGAGGACTAAAATTTTTTATACTTAGTCTACACCATAATCAAGATGAATAACATCGTAACATAGTAAGATTTTTATTTTAATTATAATCATAATTATTATCATTATTATTATTATTATTATTACTATTATTTTATAATTATAAAAACTATTTTCATTATTACAATTATTACTATTTTCCTAACAGTTATTATTATTATTACTATTATTATTATTATTATTATGGTCATAACGTTAACTACGTGAATTTCAACAAAAATTTTCATTTCAACATTTTGTATTTTTTAAACTTCATAAGGCAAAGTGAAAAAATAAAGTATTTAACTATATTTGAAAATTAGAGAGTTCACAGAGCTCGCAGAAAGCAAAGCCCCACTAGTGTACACACATACACGAGCGCGCGCACATACACACACACACACACACAGTTATTTCGGTAGTGCATTCCATACAACCCCCCTCACACCCCCATTTACCCCCCACCGCCCTCTACAAAACAAGGTAAAAATCCGTCATTTTCTTCGTTGTTTGACACATCAAAGTTTTTTTCCAAAACCCCTAGCAGCCCCCCCCCTCCCGGCCGGTTATTTTTTTGTGACCCCACAACATCCCCACCACCACCACCAAACGACTTTTAGTGAATCTGACAGGGATTATACCGTCTTTCTCGGACCTTGATGTGTATACAGACGTGTTCATGTCGTATATACATTAATCTCTTATTTTAAATCTGCTTCATTACTAAATTATGTTAGGACAAAACTCTGTTATCACTATGATTTATCTCATCATCAAGAAACAATTTAAACTCATAATTGCTTTATAGGGGGTCGTTGCGCAAAGCGTAAATTACATTTAGTTTACCGTTAAAACAAACCGTGGAAGTTTCGCATTAAGATAACTCATTTTATGAGTTAACTTATAAAGCCTTCTCAAACAACAAAGACTAAAGTTTATTCGTATTATGTTTTAAATTAATTTTAAAATTGGTACAATAGATAAACACAATATACATTCATGGAATGTATTATTAGGAAAAAAATTTTGTCCATACATCATTTAAAAATATCCAAATCATGTTGTTATTATTAGAAACATTATTACTTATAATCAAAAATTTTTTCCTAAACTATATTTTCACTATTTAAAATGCTACAACTAATGAGAATTGTTTTCTATATCAAATAAAAGGTAATTATAAAGTATTTCCAGTATTTATTGTATTTCTTGGATTAAAAACTTTATTATCAATTTTTTCTCTCGTACCTATTTCGCCTTCTACGTTATACTTAAACAATGTCGTAATTCACAATCGTGTACCGTTACATAAGCCGTCTGATGTACTTGAATTTCGAATTAACATTACTATTGTATCTATTTTTGATTTAAGTTCATGAGATTGCAAGCCTTCACGAATAATGTTTAACATTTCTATGGGAACATTTATATAAATTTTATCATCTGATTTATCCACACCATTATAGAATGCATTATCGATGCTGTATGCTGAATACAGCATGCTGATCCTATGGTATTTCCTTTATTACTTCCAGTAGGAGACATAGGATGTAGTACATGTGATGGATAAACGTTTTTAACAAAAGCAGAAAATCTTACATTACTTCAATATTACTTATGTCGAACTTCCTACCGACCAAATAGTAAAATTTTTAGTCCCATACTCTATGCTAGAAAATTAACGCAACGACTTTTTTTGCATGCATATATGATGGTAGAAAGCAACAGAATATCATTTTCAAGATGCAATGGTAATAACGCGAAAGTTTAGATGACCTGATTTTTTTATTACCGTTACATGTCACCCTTGATGGTTAGAAATAACGCAAATTTTAAAAAACTTTTCTGAAGGTACCACTTCGAATGATATACCGAATATAACTGTTGAATTATTTCATACAAAATTAAAATTAATTTTAGACGATATAACTAAACACAATATTTTCGGAAAAGTTATTGCTTACGTTTATACCATTGAAATTCAAAAAAGAGGATTATCTCATTCTTATATTATTGTAATATTGCATATAAACAATAAATTATTTACAACTATAGACATAGATAAACATATCTCAGGGGAAATTTCACTTGATTACCAAATCCAAAAATTAGTTATTAAACATATGCTTCATGGACCTCATGGTAAAGATAGTTCATGTGTTACCGGTCATTAAAAAATTTGTACAAGAAATTTTCAAAAATTTTTATTAATGACACTGTTTTTACAAAAATGGATACCCAAACTACAAAAAAAGTGACAATAAATGTGATAATCACATACATAGAATCAAAAATAGTAATGAAAACTTTTTAGACGATAGTTCAATGGTAGTACCATACAATTCATTTTTGTTAACTAAATATAAGTGCCACATTCATGTTGAGTATTGTGCAGCTATTTAAAGTATAAAGGATATTTTTAATTATATTCATCAAGGAGAAGATAAAGCATCACGTCAGATAACGAAAACAGATACGAGTGATAAAAAAGACGATATAAAAATTTTTGATGAGATTTCAGACTATGTAGACGGCCGCTATTTAAGCCCTATGGAAGCAGCATGGCGATCGCAAGAGTTCTCTTTGTATGGACGTAGTCATCTGTATTTAATTTACCAGTACTATTAAAAATAAACAAAAAATAGTTTTTCAAAAAAGTAATATGTTTAAAGCTGTAGAAAACTCCGGAACTGCATTAACAGCTTGGTTAAAATAAAATAAAATAGATAGTTTCACAAAAAAATTAGATACAAAAATTTTTCAGAATATTACAGATTCAATTCGTCAGTAAAAACTTGGGTTAGAAAAGAAAGAGTTATACATAATTTAACAATAGGGCAACTAATATTAGTGTTAACCAAGGACTCTTAGCGTTTTGTTTTTAAATTAATTTTAAGTGTTTCAACATGGTTTTTTAAATCTGGAGACGTTTGTGGTAAGTCTGTTGGAAAATCACTCTAACAAATTTTTTATTGAAGATTTAAAAGACGATAAACAAAACAATGCTTTATTATATTTGAATGAAATCTTTGAATTTGAACAAAAATCATGTAAAGATTATGGACTACCAGAATCAAATGAAACAGTAAAATCTGAAAATATTAAGGACAATAAAACTGTAATTAATTTAGAGACAAATTTTAAGGATTTATTCGTTAACCTTAATAGTGATCAAAAATAATTTATAATGATATTATTAATAGTGATACAAAATTACATTTTATTGATGGTCCAGAAAGTACTGTAAAAACATTTCTATGCAAAACATTTATTTTTTATTTTTTGTTCAACAAGAAGGTTAAATCTATGGCTTTAACTCGAATTGCTTTAATTTTATTACCTAAAATAATGACAAGTCATAGAGCATTTTGAATACCATTAGATTTAAATAAGTTCTTTCTTAGAATACAAAGCTAATAAAAAAAAATTGTAAGAAGTAAATGTAATTATTTGCGACAAAGCTTCAATGATCTCTAAAAAAGCTTTGGAAATATTGGATAAAACTTTGAAAGATTTATGTGGTAATATTATTTCATTTGGTGAAAAGTCATTTATTTTAGGAGGCGATTTTAGACAAATACTTCCAGTGATAAAGTATGAGTGTAAAAGTTCTATAATAAGTGAAACTGTAAAGTATTCATTTCAATGGAAACACTCTAAAACTATAAAATTAAAAAGTAATATGCGGTGAACAGATTTAAAATTTTTATTATTGTTAATGGACATTGGAAATGGAACAATAAAGTCTTATGAAATTTTGCAGGGATGAAAAACTGATGATGTTTGTAAACAAATTTATGGAGATGGTATTAATAGCTGCCTTAACAATGTAATCCTAACAACTTATAACGGCCTTTTGTACATTTTAAATAATAAAATTTTGAATTACATTAAAGGAAAAGAACATACTTATTACAGCATAGATTATGCAAAATATAAGGGTAGTGATCACACTGATGAAAATACAACCATAAATTTTTCTATAAGAACTCTAAGAAATATACATGAAGGATTACCACCACATGTTATAAATTTTAAAGTAGATGCTATTGTAATGTTAATGAGAAACTTGAGTATACAAGATAGATTGTGCAGATTAAATGAAACAGTAGACTAATTATGTACTGTCGATCTTCACTTTATTCGTTAAAAACGTGTTACAGCTATTTTGGTATCACAGTACCTTCGTCAGACAGATGTACATCAAGACTTAATAATATACAGCGTTCTCATAAGAACATACACGCTGCGCCGTGGTCGACAATCAGATAACAGGGGCTATACACATACATACATTCACACATTCATACGTACACATACAAATGCATACATTTCGTGTATAGTCAATAATACTGGTCATTTTAAAGCTAAATTAAGTAGAGGCGAATTATTCAAATTTAACATGTCATTCAATAAGATTTTAGAGTCTTTTAATTTATTAATTTCTAGTGCTTCTAATGCATCTAATTTTAATCCTTTGTTACATGTGTGTAAAATCTTAAAATTGTTATTGTAAATATGATTACATTTAAGAATGTGATTGTCATAACTAGACGTATCTAGTTGTTTTTCGTAGGCATTTTCGTGTTCCTTGAGTCTGAACTTGAAAGCTCTACCTGTCTGTCCTCTATATTTCTTATCACAAGAACCACAACTAAGTTCGTAAATGCCTGATTTGTTTTCTTTTTCGGTCTGATCTTTATTATTTTTGATGATAGTTTGTAAAGTTTTGTTTGATTTAAAAGCTATGTTTATATTGTACTTCTTCAAGTGCTGTTTAATCTTTTCTGACAAATTGCCTACGTAAGTAATTACATGATACGGTGCAGTTTCTCTTGCGGACTGAGGGAAAACTTTGTTTATAGCTTTCTTATACTGTATATTTTTAATTAACTTGTCGATAATGTTGGAATCATAGCCATTATTGTGAGCTATTTGTTTAATTATTTGTAATTCTTTAGTATAGTTCTCAGAGTTTAAAGGTATGAAAAGGAGTCTGTGAATATAACTATTGAATGCAGACATTTTATGCGAGTACGGATAAATAAAATTTTTATGTATTGTGGAATCTGTGTGGGTAGGCTTATGAAAAATACTATACTCTAGTTGATCGTGAATTCTATGTATTGTTAAATACAAAAAATTAATTTTATTGTTGTTTTCTTGTTCCATAGTGAATTCAATATTTTTATGTAATGTATTAATATGTTTGAAAAATAAATTTAGTTGTCTTTTTGTACCAGTCCAACAACAAATTATGTCATCCACGTACCGATACCAAAAGAGCAAATTTTTCCTAAGACCATGTTCCATAATTTAATTTTCTAAGTCATTCATAAAAATCTCTGCTAAGAGTGGACTTATGGGATAACCCATTGTAAGGCCATCTCTAGCTAAAAATATTCGGTTTTGGAATTGAAAACAATTTTGTTTCAAGCAGACGTCAAGAATGTGTAAAATTTCTTCTGAAAATAATTGGCTAGTAGTGGATCTACTAAGTAAATTTTTAATAATGGTTCTTACTTCTAATACTGATACGCTTGGAAAGAGATTTTTTACATCAAATGAAATCAGAGTCGAATTTTCGGGTAGTTGTTAATTTTTTAAATTATCTATAAGTTGTATGGAATTTTGTATGCTGAAGGTGGATGTGAATTTAGTATTATATGTAATTGATTTAATTAACTTTTTGGATACTTTATACGATGGGGAACTATTAAATGAGACAACTGGTCTAATAGGCATATTGTTTTTGTGTAGTTGAATTAAAGAGTATAGTTTTGGTGGCTGGGGATTCATCTGGACAATCGCATAGTACGGGAGATTTGATAGAATGGTTAGGTTTTTTTGTAGACTTATAACGTCTTGTTGGAATTTATGTGTAGGATCTTTTTTCAGTTCTTGAAAATGACCAGAATTTATAAATTTAAAGGTTTTCGAGACATAGTGATGCTTATCTATAGCTATAACTGTATTCCCTTTGTCCGCTCGAGTTACAATAATATTATTATCTTTCAACTTGTTTCTAATACTAATGGCTATTTTCTGATAGTTTTTCATCTCAAAATTTGAATTTTCTTTTATTAAACTAGCTAACAAATATTTCTCTTTGTTTAAATTATTGACTAAATTGTTCGGTAAAAGTCTTTTGTTGTTCAGTTTAGTTTCACATTCGACAACTATGAGTTCTTTTGTTTTTTTTTAATTTTGTACGTTAAAATTAAACTTAAAACTTTTCTCTAGTAGAGCGGTTTGTTTTTCTGAAAAATTAGTGTTTGACAAATTAACGAATCTATTGAAAAATTTATGGTCAGAATATCTATGTTCATTATTAGTGTTAGTGTCTGTGTAAAATGTGTTTATTCTTTTGAAATATTTCAGTCTATTTACTTTATTTTTTTGTTTTATGTACTTTTTCCGAATGATACAATCTATTTTCACTCTTACATCACTGTTAAGTGCCGTAAATTCAATGTTATGGAGTTTGGATAAAAGTTCAGTATGAACCACTTTAAGGTAAAAACTCACAACGTCTCTTTTGTTGTATGCTTTTCTTCTATCTTCCACTAGCCATCTTCTAATTGCCCCTGCTACTGCTTTCTTCGCCGACAAGTTATTGAAGTTGGTTTTTATCGTAATATATTTGGGTACTAGTTGATGTTTTATACATTCGTTATAAAACCATATATTTTGCGTGCATGTTCTTAAACGCAGTATGAGCTTGAAGTACAAGGTGACCAGAAAGCTTGTATCAGCTTGTTTTAAATATTCTATATTATCGGTCGTCACTTGATGAAGATCCATATCAGATTAAATGAAAAAGTAGACTTATTATGTACACAAGATCTTCACTTTATTCGTTAAAAACGTGTTACAGCTGTTTCGGTATCACAGTACCTTCGTCAGACAGATGTACATCAAGACTTAATAATATACAGCGTTCTCTGAGAAACAGCTGTAACACGTTTTTAACGAATAAAGTGAAGATTGACAGTACATAATAAGTCTACTTTTTCATTTTATCTGATATGGATCTTCATCAAGTGATGACCGATAATATAGAATATAGATTGTGCAATGGAACGAGACAACGTATAATAATATTATTTAAATATAATTTAGAAGCAGAAATAATAACTGGTAAAAAATCTCGTTAAATACCAATAATAATTTATCTTTACTGTTTATTATATACAGAAAACAGTTTCTCAACAGTTCTGGCTTTTGACATGACAATCAATTAATCGCAATGTTGAAGTTTAGATAAATTAGGATTTTACTACAAGAGACCTTGGTTTTTTCGTGGTCAACTATACGTATTGGTATCAAGATGTGAACATCCTCAGAATAAATTTATACAAAAAATGATTCGGAAAACCAAGCTAACATCAAAAACATTGTATGGCAAGAAATTTTTGATCATGGACAATTTTATTATGTGTTTGTCAAAGTTTATTCCTAATAATTTTTTTTTTCTCTAAGAAATTAAGTTTTTTTATTATATATAGAATGCATCTTAAAAATTAGACTTTTAACAAGTAAAAACGTAAAAAGAACCTTACATATTAAGACACTGGAGTTCCGTTGTGGATGCGAGAGAGAGAAAGCGGACGTGTCGTATGAGCGCTCCGGAGAGTAGAGTATTAAGAAGTTATTCAAACAAAATTAAAAGAAAATAAAAGTACCAATAAGTGAAAAAAGTGGAGAAATAGCAGAGGAAAAAGTGTAAAGTGAATAAATATAAGAAATTAAAAGGATGAAGTGAGATTAGCGAGGTCGTGTCAGTGGAATGGGAACGGTACACGTGAAAGATAAAAATTATCGGGCAGAGAAGAAGGTAGATAATAAAAGAAGGTGAGAGTGAGCGGAAAAACGGGTGACAAGAGGACAGGAAATCAGTGTTAGAGAAGTGGTGGTGAAATAAGAAAAAGTAAAAAGTGCAGTGAAGTGCGAGAGAAAAGTGAGGTTAGTAAACTATAGGAAAAAGGAAGCGGCAACTTGAGTAAGAGGTCGATAAAAGGGGCAAGTTAAGAGGTAGATAAGAAAGGTCCCCGGCCAAATAAAATAGTGGTATATAAAGAAGAAGGGAGGGTAACAAAGAGAGGGGTCGATAAGGAAGATTTTTGGAAGACCGACACCAGAGAAAAGGATATATTCCTAAAGATATCGATAAGAAAGTTTCCTACATTATTGATTAAGGTCGTTGAAGAGGATTTCTGATGGATCAACGTGAAAATCCGGTCCAGAAGAAAACTGTGGTATCAACAAGAATCCGAAAATGACCGGGAAAGTGACGGGTGTAAATGTGAATACAAGGAGTAATGCAAATGTGAAACCAAAGGAGCAGTCTTTATCAAACTTCACAAAAGAAAGTCAAGAAAATAAAGAGTTGAATGATAAGTTGAGCAGATTGGAAAATAAGTTTGACAGTATGATTAGAATTTTAGAAAGGACAGAAGAAGATTGGAAAGAGGAAAAACAGATGTGGATAAAAGAGAGACAACAGTGGACGTAAGAAAAGAAGGCATTAGAAGAAAGAAGAAGCAAGTTGGAATGGGAAAAAGAAAAAGATGAGAGAAAGAAAAGGGGACCGAACATTACAATCAAAGAAGCAAACATTGAAAGAGAGAATCTGGAGAAGAATGTGGAAGACTTCATTGAACAAGAGAATAAAGTGAAAGTAAAGGTAGAGAAAGCTAAAGAAATAAATGTGAACGCTGGGCCAAATGTGAGGAAAATAGTTGTAGTAAGGTTGCTAAACAAAGAAATGAAAGAAGAAGTAATGAGGAATAAAAAACATATGGAGAGAGGAGTTTACATAGATAGCGATTTAACAGAGAAAGAAAGAGAGATTCAAAGAACTATTTTAAACAAGTCAAAAGAGCAGAGGAGTGAAGGAAAGAATACAAAAATTGGGTATATGAAGATGATGGTCGACGGTAAGTGGTTAAGATATGATGAACGGAAAAAAGAGTTCACTGAAGAAAGAAGCAGGAGGCAGGAATAATGAGAACAAGAAGATAGAGAGGGGGAGGGAGTAAGAAGAAGGAATGTTAGCATTTGTGCGTGAAACGTTGCGGGAGTGTTAAATAAGGACTGTGAAGTGTAGAAGTACTTGAGTGATTTTGATATAATAGTGTTAGTAGAAACGTCGTTAGAGCAGGACAAGTGGACTAGTGTAGAAAGTGAGTTGTCAAAAAGTTTTGAGTGGAAGTGTATAGCAGCGACAAGAGAGCATAGAAAAGGTAGAGCGAAAGGAGAAATAATATTAGGAATAAGTAAAAAGATGGAGAGCAGAAAATACGAAACATAGAGCAATAATATAATAATGCAAAAAATAAAATACGGAAATCAGGAGTGGATAATCATAGGAGTATATAGTCAAAACGTAGAAAGGACGACGGAGATTATAAAAGAGAAAGTAAAAACGAAGGAAAGAGGAAGTGTACTAATACTGGGAGATTGGAATCCCAGAACCGGAAGAGAAGGAAGATGAATTAATAAAATAAATGGCGACAAGGAAGTAAAGGTAAGAAAGTCAAAAGACGATAAAATAAATGAGGAAGGGAGAAGACTAATTAAAGAAATAACAGAAGAAGGATGGGCAAAAAGGAGAAGAAAGAAAATTCACATACGTAGGCAGCAGAGGGGAATCTGTAATAGATTTTGCAATTGGGAATCAAGAAGCCTTAGATCAGGTTAAGGAAATGAAAATAGGACAAAGAACGGAATCAGATCATATGCCGTTGGAGGTGTATTTAGAAAAGGAAGTAGAAGTAGGAATTATAGAAAAAGAAAAGAGGATAACAGCAAAGAGGGAATGGACTCAAGAATTAATCGATCATTATGGAGAGAGATGTAAGGACTAGAAGTGGAAGGAACATGGTAGAAATTGAAAGAAATAATAGAGAGTACGGTACCTAAGGTAGAAAAACAGTTTAAAGTGTGAAAACTGGGAGATAGAAAATGGTACGATAAAGAATGGAAAGAGAAAAAGAGTGATTTAAGAAGAATAATGAAGATGTGGACAAAAAAGAAAATAAAAAGGAGTTATTATATAGATAAAAAAAAAAAGTACAGAGACTGGTGTAAAGCCAAAAGAAAAAGGTTTGAAAGATTAGAGGAAGAAAAGAAAAAAAACACAACATCGGAAGGTGAAGTGTGGAAGTACATTAACAGGTTCAGAAAAAAACGAAAGAAAAAAATAGATAAAAAGATTACAGTGGAAGTGTGGAGAAGGTATTTTATGGAAAAGTAAGATGGGAAGGATGAAGAAGAAATCGAGAGAGAAGATACAAGAAAAAAAGAAGAAAGGACAAATAAAGAGGATCAGGAAGAGTTCAGCAAGGGAGAATGCGAGGGACAGATTGCAAGGTTAAAAATAGGAAAAGCGCCAGGAGAAGATAAGATAGAAAACAAAGTTTGGAAGTACATGCCTAGAAAAGTAAACGCAGCCTTTTGGGAACTGGTTAAGAAAGTATGGGAAGAAGGAGAATTACCAGAGCAATGGAAACTAGGAGTGATATGCCTCATTCACAAAAATGGTGATAAAGATAAGTTGGAAAATTATAGAGGAGTTACATTAACGTGCACAGCATATAAAATTTATGCAAGTTTGTTGAATGAGATGCTAAAGAAGGAAATTGAAGGGAAATTAGCAGAAAGTCAGTTTGGATTTAGAGAAAAGAGAGGTGTAAAAGAAGCGATATACACACTGAAACACATTGTGGATGAATAATAAGGCAAAGCAAGAGGAAAAATATTTGCCTGTTTTATAGACTTAAAGGAAGCATTTGATAGAGTGGATAGACAGGTTTTAAAAGAAAGATTGATGGAGATGAAGATGAACGAAAAGTTAAGAAATAGGATTGTGGATATCTATAAAGAAACTATGAATGTATTTTAAGTGTGGGAGGATGCAGAGTTGGTAATGAAAAAATATGGAGTGTGTCTTACGCGGATGATATAGTATAAATATTTATATATTATATAAATATAGAGAAGAAGAATTAAAAGAGATGCTTAAAAGATTTAAGAGGTACACCTGTAAAAAGAAATTGATTTTAAGTGAGAAAAAAACAAAAATTTTAGTATTTGAAAAAAGAAAGGGACAAAATTGTGGAAAAAATAATGGAAGTGGGGAAGTGAAGAATTAGAAGAAGTAGATGAAATAAGGTATTTAGGATATATACTACAAAAAAATGGGAGAAATGATAGACATATAGAAGAAAGAAAGAGGAAAGCAGTGATCGCCATGAAAAATGCATGGAGCGTAGGTAAAAGAATATTTAAGAATAGCTATAGAAGAAGAAGAAAATTATTTACAGCACTAGTGGAAAGTATAGCGTTGTTTGGTGTGGAAGTATTGGGTAGGGAAGAAGAAGAAAGGCTGAAAAGTGTACAAAGAAGATATATGAAATTGATATTAGGACTAGATGGCAATACTTCAAATGATATAGTGGAGGAGGAGTGTAGATTAGAAAAGATGAGTACTAAGGCGCTTAGAAGAGCGTTAAAATTTGAAGAGAAAATTAGTGATTCAGACATAAAATTAGTTAAGGAATGTATAAGAGAAAAAGATAAGGACAAAGAAAGATAGAAAATAGGAAAAGAATAAAAAAAAGGAGTGGAAATATTACATGAAGAAAATATAAAAGAAACAAGATTTATGAAAGGGGTGGAATTTAAAGAAAAAGTGAGAGAGAAAATATTAAAGAACATGGAAAGAAAAGACAAAGAGAAGAGAACGGAAAAGATAGAGAATTCTCGGTACAACAGGGTATACAAAGATATAAGAACAGAGGAAGAACCAGGATATTTGAAAAAGGATATGTCATTAAAGGATAGGAAACTAGTAGCAAGATTTAGGTGCGGAAATAAATGTAGGGGTAAAGGGTGTTGGAAAGGAGAGGACGATAAGAAGTGCAGATTATGCAAAAAAGAAGAAGAAGATTATTGACGCATACTAAAGAATTTTAGAGATACGTGAAATGAGAAAGAAATAGAAAAAAATACGAAGCCATTATGCAAAAGAGATAGAGTCACTAAGACGAGTTATCCGAAAAAGAAAGGAAGCAGAAAATAACTAAAAGACAAAGAAGACTGAAGAAAGTTTATAGTAGAGAGGAGAAATGAACGAATGGCAGGACAAGGAAGAAGAGAAGAAAAAGAGAGTGCAGAGAAAGAAGAATGAAAGAAATTAAAAGAACAAATTAAAGAAAGGAGATTGTTATTTAAATTTTTGAATTTTTTTTTTTTCTAAATTTTTTTTTTTTCTGAATTTTTTTTTCCTCTGAATTTTTTTTATGCATGATTATATAATATAAAGGTAAAGTAGAATTTTAAGTATGTGCAAATAGAAATGAAGATAATACAAGATGATATAAAAATTATTAAATTATTATGTAAAACAGAAGGTTGAATGTGTAACGGAACCCCTCCAAACCCGAAAGAGGCGGAGTATGAAATAAATAAATAAATAATGATTTTATGACACTGTATTTTTAAATCCTTACATTAAAAAAAATTGAAACGCTCACATTAAAAAATTTTTCATGCATATTGTAACATTTATCTTGAAAATCTTGAATTTTGATGAAAAATTAATTTTACAAAATTGAGAAACAGAACAGCTTTTAATTCCGTACTAGAAATTTTATAATTACAAAAATTGTCGTAAATTTTTAAACGCCGATGTCATAATCATAAAAATTTCATACTTTCATTTTTTCTGCCAAGTACCATATCGCTGCTATGTAATAATGATATTAAATGTTAATTTATCACATAGCCTTTATAATGAAATTTCCATCTCTGAATACTTTAGTTTTAAATGTAAGTTGTATTCATCATATAATAAAATGTAGTGATACGAAACTGTAGGTTGTATGTATATTTTAAGTATATTAGAATATTAGAAACATTATTTAGAAAAGTATACAAACTGAGTAACAATCGAGTATTTGTAGATATTAAATTGAAATCATATAAAGTTATTGAATTTTTTAGTTTTAAATATTTCTTGGGGGGTTGGCGCACGAAGCGCGCAAGGGGGCGAAGTCACCATTGATAGATATATATACATACAAAACTATAAAAATTATTATTACATCTGTTTTTAAGAGATTAAGGTGTCATGTAACAAACGTGACCGTGAATTTTCCAATTATAATTATGAAGTATGAACAATGATATTAATGCGTTCTTGAAATAAAAAGAGAGGTCCACGAATTTAATACTCTAGAATGTTGCCAGTATAAAGTGTCACCCAGCATTTGTAAAAATTTTTATTTTATCTTGGTTATCGACAACCTAATAATTAATGTATGACCTGTTGCTTTTATGATACATTTTACAAAAAAAAAAAAAAAAAAAAAAATATTTGGACAAAAATTATTTATCCACACAATGAGTAAAACAATCGAAGGAAAGAAAATTTTACAATATAAATTAATTATGGAATGATCATTTGGATTGTATTTGTAATTGTACTAGTATTTTTTTCAATTGAGAAAGACGGTCGATTTTTTTGGAGTACCTTAAATATGAAGAAAGTTATTAGAATTATATGATAAATTTAGGAAGAGAAGTAAATGCTGCTACCCAAGAAATAACAAGAAAATTATTTAACTTTTCGTCGAAATTAATAGTTTCAAAAAAAGAAGACTATGAAAAAAAATCAAACGTGTGTATTTAATTTTTAAATCAAAATCAATCAATTTATTTTACAATGTATCAATTTATTTTCCATACATATATTTCAACATCTTCACTATACTCACTTTCATCACTAGAAAGTTTCGAAGAAAGTTTTATTTCTGACAAAAGTACATATTTTTTCTGTAATAGCAACTAGTGTAATTTTTATAATATATATATTTTTATCATAATATGATTTACGTAGATGTATTTGTCATGAATATTACAATTATATTAATATAATTATTATAATGTTGTAGCATACGATGTTATACATAACTGTTCCTTGCAGAAATTTTCTCACATAACTGGCATTAAAATGCTTTTGCGTTAGTATGTGTGATAATATAATTTTTAAGCTGAACAACTATATTCAAAGATTTTTTGCAGTATTTAAATTTATAATTTTAAACATTGTAACGAATTTGTTACGTTCAAACTTTTAAGTAAAGAGTGAAACAAGTAGATTTGTTTTACAAACAAATTTAATTTTTGTTGTTTAGAAACCAGCCGTCGGCGCAAAGACCTTATTTGCTGATACAGTATAGTTTTCTTTTAAATCGTTGACTCAGCGTCATGGTATTTATTTCACTGAATGGTATGTGTGCAGTAGTGTTAGTGTGTCGTACGTCGAGCTGGCGTTGACCTACTGTTTGAATTTATACTGTTTGAATCTTATGTAATGCAGTAGTAGCGTATTTTATTCGATTTTTTATCTTACGTTCTTGTGAAAGTTTTGGTCATACGTTATCTGTTTAATTTTTGCTTGGAATTTAATTTATTTTTTCTATCAATTAGGACTTCGAACCTTGAAATAATTGAATTAAGAAAACAAACTTAATCAGCAACCAAGTTATATCTTACACAATGATTTAACAAATTTGGTAATGCCGGAAATGATTGACTTTTATAAATAACGTAAATTATACAGTTTCAAGTTAGCATTTACAATGTTTCAACAATATTTGGTTTTTCTTAACTTCAAGTTCTTCAGATTCTATGATCGTTGGTTAGCCGCTGCTTGTGTTCATGCAGTTGCAAGATTTTACAAGGTTGGCGGCAATGATGATTATAATCCTACACGAGAGTACTAGTGGCGATGACAATAATTAGGCTGCTGCTTTTAATATCAAAACTTAAATCGATGGTCCTTTCTTTCTTGTTCTTCTTAGATTCACTTTTTAGGCGAGTCTACAGTGGCCTGGTTTGCTCCAGCTTTTCTCACACAGTTTAGTCGTCAAATTCGGTCTAAAATTGACTTCAAATGCACGCGTCTAACATGCAGTTTAATCACCGAATTGAGTCTTATATCCCTTTGAAAGAGGCAACAGAACTCACTCTCCAATGTTCATTGTTACTTTAAAGCACTTGATAGAAGAAAAAATCGATTTCCAAATTATTTGGACAAAAGTTATTAAGATGGTTCAAGCGAAAAACAAATTCCTTACAACATAGTCCATGGCCCGAAAGATTTTTTAATTTCATGTTTTTCGGTAGAGAAAAAATTGGTCATTTTTTATCAGAATTCTCCCAGGAATACGGGAAAAATAGTTTTGTCCAAATCATACATCGGTTTCATTTACTTATTTAATAATAATATAAAATAATGCCAATTTTTTATTAATTTTTTTGCTTATGTCTCCGCTTCTATTGCTCTTAGAGAAATTTTTCAAGCACCAATCTCTTTATCATCGAATTTCCTATAGAGCAGACACTTTTGCAAATCCATTATTGATTATTAATAATATGTTAATGACAACAAAGTGCGAAAAAAATTCTTTATACTAAAAAAACTTTAGATTGACGTAAAAAAATCATGTTAATTTAATCATAACTCAAAAAAAGTATTAGCATTAAGTTGCATAACAAATAGCTATTTGTAAAATTGCAAAATAATTGTTTGTTTTTTTTAAATTAATTTTTGAAAGTGAAACTTTGAAATGATATCACAAACTTCGCGGTCGGTTTCACGACACTTCACTTCGATGAAAACATTGTATTTAATGTTAGTGATGATAACAAGTGAGAAAAAATTAATTTGATAATCTTAACAAGTAAGTTATGATTGATTTTTACGTCAATCTAAAGGTTTTTACTATAAAAAATTTGTTCTCACACTTTTTTGCCATTTACATGTTACTAACAATCAATAATGAATTTGCAAAAGTGTCTGCTCTATAAGAAATTCGATGACGAAGAGATTGGTGCTTGAAAAACTTCTCTAAGAGCAATAGAAGCGGAGACATAAGCAAAAAAATTAATAAAAAATTGGCATTATTTTATATTATTATTAAATAAATAAATGAAGCCGATGTATGATTTGGACAAAACTATTTTACCCGTATTCTTGGGGAAGTGACGAATTTTGTCTCCGGGCAATGGACTAACAGTCTTAAAAAAATTTTAATGTGTTTGTTTTAATTATATTGACAACATACAAGAATTTCAGGAACCGTAGCATCCCATTTTTTGAGAAAAAAAAAACTTAGGATCTTGTACACAAGCAAGAGCTTGTGATGAGCCGTCGTGAAGAGCATAAGATGAAGACGTCGTCACGACATTTACATTTTTACTAATAAGTTGGAAAATACTCTTACAAATCATTCAAAAAACCAGTATGTTATTGTAAACAACAATTAGAATACATATTCAAATTTAAGGAAGCGTGCCGTCATGGTTTGAGAAATACTTTAATCAAAAGTTTTAACCAAATGCTATTGGTAAATCTATATACAACAGAAAAGAAATAAAACATTGTGCATCGATTCAATTTTTAAGTATTCATTTTTTTTTTCTCATTTATTAGTAATTTTTTGCTGTACTATGTGAAACAGCTCAGATAATTTATCAAGAATTATGATAAAATACACTGATTTTTAATTTTAAACTAACTTTTGAGACTGACTGTGCCACTCTAACCCCCTTACCCCAAACCTACGCATTCATACATATCAGCTGATGGCGACCAACAAAATCAATGCTCTGCATGAAGGAGTTGCGCAGTTGCTTACCAGGACAATCAGTTTTTATATTTTCAAAAGTCTATATTTATATTTTTAAGAATTTTTTGTTAAAAATAACCTAAAGAGAAAAAAATTTGTAATTATTTTTTACAAAAATTAAACAAGAGAAAATATGTCGCTAAAAAAAAGTTCGAATGACACAGTCAAAATGACAATGAAAAAATTTAATACAATTCCTTTCTATTCATTAGAGTTTTTACGAAATAAGCTTCAAATGGGGGATAAACCTGTATATGTAATTCAATTTTATTGATGAATACAATATAACTGAATAATAAAAATATAATGTAACATTTACATTTTTACAGAGCTATTGTTGCATAGGGAAACCTAGGGCTGTATGGGCTACTGGGTAAAAACAAGGCCTTTATCATTATTGAAAAAATTATATCACCAGTCGTATTGATTTTTTTTTTCTATTGCATATTATAGTAAATAGTTAATTATTCTTTGATATTTGTTCATTAAGCGCTGTAAATACATATTATTTTTAATGAGTATTTAGAGTAATAAGAAGTTGAATTACTTCAAATATTGATATGTGGAATACAAGTATTGGTAACAAGTTTTTTTCTTTTGTAAAACCTCATAACAATGAATCACATATTACACTTTAATGCAATGCTTCACCAAAATATACATTTACAGTTTTAAATACATTATCTAGTATTAAAGAAATATTGGTTGGAGAGGGGGGCTGTACGGGTAAATCAATTATGATTTGTAGATAAGCTTTATTAATTACAAGAAAAGTGATGGTCAGATCGTATTGAAGAAAAACAAATCGGCAG
This sequence comes from Copidosoma floridanum, assembly GCF_036245765.1. NCBI lineage: Eukaryota > Metazoa > Arthropoda > Insecta > Hymenoptera > Encyrtidae > Copidosoma > Copidosoma floridanum. Next base: position 12,926,275 of record NW_028321898.1, on the reverse strand, counting down.
TTATAGTCGGCTGGGGCGTTGCAAAAAGCAGTGACTGCAGTTGCAACTGGAGAGACACACCATCATGTGGAAAAAGAATATAGTATACCTCGTGAAACATAGGGGAAAAAAGAACGAGCTATTAAAAGAAAAATCAACAAAAAAGCTCATAAAGATTCTAAATAGTACATTACATTATAAGGGACAAAACTCGATGACCCGCTCCCGCCGGAGTGGATTATCGAGTTACGTCCCATGTGGTGCATACTCTTTTTCTCTTACTACTTCGGCCGAAAATTCGTTGTTCATTAGCCATCACATAACAATTAGCTTCAGTCATGAGTTTGGTAATAGGTTATGTTTAGGGCAAAAGTGAAGGGCCTGTATCATCCGCTAACATTTACGACCCGAGTAAAGCAAGAGTTGTTGGTTAGCGAATGTTAACAGGTCCGAAAAGCATAAGAAATCGGTCAGAACAACTTAATTTTATTAAAAATCCTTTAGTTTTTATTAGTTACTAAATGACATCGTATAAATTATATTATTTAATAAATACTTTTGCATATTATTAGCATTCAACTATTTATAAGCTAGTACAGTTTTTTATTAGACTCTTGGGCATCGGTTGCTGCAAAAGTCACATGTTTGATTTTTATAAGATTTTCCAACAATTGTTGAATCATTGTTACTAGTTTCAGATTGAGGTTAGAAATTTACTGTGTCGCATATTACTGAAAGAGATTACACGCATTACACGATAAATTGAAAGTCACACTTTAGTTGGACGCGTGCTCTGTATAGAAGTTTTCTCACAGCTCGAAAAAATGAATGAATGCACTGATGTTCGCGCTCTCTCTATCTCTCTTTGAAACAAGGAGAAGTAGGGGGAAACAGTGGAGCACTGCTACTCGCTCTCTCTATCTTCCTCTCAAACAAGGAAAAGTAGGGAGCAGGAAGTTGTTTCTCCCGCACCCTCTACGCGATATAAATGTCGCATCGATAGGGAAGGAACATAGGCATTCGTCTCTATACACTGCCGCCGAAACTCGAATTTTCGGGTGAGATAGTAAGAAAAATTAACTTTGAAAACATTCCAAAAACGACCGCGTAATTCTACCATGTTATAAATATATATATACTAGTGGGGCTCCACCCCCTGCGCGCTCCGCGCACCAACCCACCCTTTTATTATGTTATAAGTGTAATTTTTTCAAAATAAGGTTTGTATTAATATTTTTTAAAGCCTTAAAAAATCATAAAATTAATTGTTAGTTCGAAAATAATATAGTAAAGTATATTTTACAGAATTCGGAAGACTGTGGCATTTTTCGAAAATACTCGGGAATAAATTTTCTACGCTGGGGAATGATTACTGGTCTGCTTTTAAGGAAATATAAAGAACAAGCTGCTAATTTCAAATAAAAGTGGTGAAGTTTATATAGACACAGAGATGTGCCCTTGACTTTTTGTTGGTGAGCTTTATTATTTCTTCTAGTGGCTCCCTTTTTTAAATGAGCTGTCTAT